>NW_027555847.1:395259616-395514106 GCF_003287225.1 Phascolarctos cinereus | reverse complement strand
TCAGTTCATGTAGCCAAGAGATTCATTCTGTCCTCTAAACAATTTTGGCTATTCTGGGTGCCATCATGACCTTGCCCTGGAGCGGATGGATCTTAAATATACTTTCTACCTTGCCTTATACCTGCCAGTGTTCTACACTCAGTGGGTGCTTAATAAATGTTTACTGGACTGAACTAGCATAAAGAAAAAGGGGCAGAGGGGGGATACCTACCTCCATTTCCCCATTAAATCCTCCTCTCTTTATTTTGAAGATGGGGAAAATGAAGCCACTGACTAACTAACCAATGATGGCACAATGGAATGATTAACTTTGAGAATTTGGACACCGTACTCCCAGCTGCCCAGGGACATGGCCCTTACAGTTGGGGTGGGGCGGGCCGGGGAGAAGTGGAGAAGGGGGCGATGATTTTCAGAATTTTTTGTCTTTTGAACATAGAAGAGACCTTAGAGGTCGTAGGACCATAGATCTAGAACTGGAAGTGACCTCAGGGAACATGAGTTCAACTCCCTCACCTTACAGATGAGGAAACTTTGGCTCAGACTGGTTCAAGGGACTTGCCCAAGGTCACATAATAGTAAATGTCAGGTGGAAGACTCAAATCCGTGTCCTCTGTCTCTAGAGTTGATACTCTTTCCACTCACTGTTCTACTAGTCCAACTCCCTCATTTTACATTCAAGGAGACTGAGGCCCAGAGAAGTCACACAGCTGTCTGGGCTCAGACAGGAATTTTTCCAGACTCAGTTAACACCATTATTAGATCGAGCTTCAAGAAAGCAGATAAAATATGCAATCTGAATGTCATGCCCCATCCCAAATAGCCAGGACCTAGCATAATACTCCACACACAGTAGCTGCTTAATAAATATTGAGTTGAACTCAACCTTAGACTCCTCTGGTGAGTCTGCCCTAGTCCTAAGGATGCTTCTGGCTCCAAGATTCTAATTCTAAGGATCTACCTGGAAAGTGAACATGCTAGGGATAGGTGGAGCAGGATAAATGTTCAGAGCTCTCCTTTCTACCCTCTGGGAAGAAGCCAGGAAGGATTAACTGCCTGGGCTTGGTTTTGCCCAGTCTGGGCCAAGGAAGTCTAGTTGTGGGGAACTTTCTTTCAACATTCCTGAAACTCCTCTCAGCCCCTAGACCTGCCCTGTCCTGCAGGGAGGGAAGTCATTTACTCACCCAACACTCAGGGATCACCCACTTCATTTAGGGCCCTGAAATAGAAGCTGGAGTTCTGGTTCCTGCCCTAGGGGTGCTAAAGATAAGAGAGAGGAAAATATCTCTGCCTGGGCTAAAGTTCATGGACTGAAGAATGTCTCTCCATACTCAGCAAATGAGTAGATTGTGCCTGTATTAACCATTCTGTTTTCAAGTCAGTGGTTTGTTTACTTAGCTGCTGACGTCTTCCTCCTAAGGGTCTATTAGTGTTTGTGTAGCCTGGTAAAGGGCAAAATTGGGTTTGTGTTTACTTTTCGTTCCCAGGGCTAATGATGCTTGACAAACAAACACACAAATGAAAACACTATACCCTTTTGATGTGCCAAGAGCCCCTGGCCCTTACAGCTAAGTTACTAAGCCAAATTGTTCCCCTTTTCTCCTTCCTGTCCCCCACCCTTACCCCAGGCTCTTTCTTGAGCACCCTCTCCCTTTCCAACCTTATCTTCTGTTATTTCCCCTAAGCTCTAGGCAAACCAGTCTCTCCCAGGCCTGTTCCTTGAATGAGACTTGCACCCTCCTGACTGCTTAGAGTGTCTCTCCCCATCTCTCCATTTTCAAGTACTAGTCATCCTTGTAGGCTCAGTTCCTAGGCTGCCATCTCTAGGAAGCTCTCCCCAGTGCTCCAACTAGACCACGAATGATCTCTTTTTTCCCCATGCACTCACGCTATGCACTATTTGTACTTTAGTTTTTGTCGATTTCTTATTTGCCCTGTTAGACTGCAAGCTACTTGAAGGTAAAACATAAGACGTTCATATTTGTATCTTGGACAACGTTTCACCTACAGTAGGTACCATTCAAAACATACTAAATGAATAATCTTCAGTCTAGTAATCTGATGATCATTGATGGACCTTTGTCATCACAGAAAAACAGATTAGGTGTGTATATATATACATATATATATACACACATATACATATACATATATATATATATATACACACATATGTACTCTCAGAGCTTAATAATAATGATGACTCATATAGATGCAATACTTTGAGGTTCCCAAAGCACTTCAATATACTCTCTTATGATTTCTCTTTCCTGTTTACCTCTTCATGTTCCACTTGAGTCTGTATTTGAAAGTCAAATTTTCTATTCAGCTCTGGTCTTTTCATCAAGAATGCTTGAAAGTCCTCTATTTCACTGAATGACCATTTTTTCCCCCTGAAGGATTATACTCAGTTTTGCTGGGTAGGTGATTCTTGGTTGTAATCCTATCTCCTTTGCCCTCCAGAATATTATATTCCATGCCCTGCGTCCTTTAATGTAGAAGCTGCTAAATCTTGTGTTATTGTGTTTCCACAGTACTTGAATTGTTTCTTCTGGCAGCTTGTAATATTTTCTCCTTGACCTGGGAACTCTGGAATTTGGCTACAATATTCCTAGGAGTTTTCCTTTGGGGATCTCTTTCAGGAGGAGATCTGTGGATTCTTTCAATTTCTATTTTGCCCTCTGGTTTACTATATCAGGGCAGTTTTCCTTGATAATTTCTTGAAAGATGATGTCTAGGCTCTTTTTTTGATCATGGCTTTCAGATAGTCCAATAATTTTTAAATTCTCTGTCCTGGATCTATTTTCCAGGTCAGTTGTTTTTCCAGTGAGATATTTCACATTGTTTTCTAATTTTTCATTCTTTTGGATTTGTTTACTGTGTCTTGATTTCTCATAAAGTCACTATCTTCCAATTGCTCTATTCTAATTTTTAAGGAAGTATTTTCTTCAGTAATCTTTTGGACTTCCTTTTCCATTTGGCCAATTTTTCTTTTTAGGGCATTCTTCTCATTGGCTTTTTGGACCTCTTTTGCCATTTGGGTTAGGCTATTTTTTAAGGTGTTATTTTCTTCAGTATTTTTTTGGGTCTCCTTTAGCAAGCTGTTGACTTGTTTTTCATGATTTTCTTGCATCACTTCATTTCTCTTCCCAGTTTTTTCTCTTCTACTTGCTTCTCAAAATCCCTTTTGAGCTCTTCCAAGGCCTGGGACTGATTCATATTTTTCTTGGAGGCTTTGGATGTAGGAGCTTTGACTTTGTTGTCTTCTTCTGGTTGTATGTTTTGATCTTCTTTGTCACCAAAGTAAGATAATATAGTCTGACTCTTTTTGCACTGCTTGCTCATGATCCCAGCCAATTACTTGAGTTTTAAACTCTTTGTTAAGGTGAGAGTCTGCTTCCAGTGTGGAGAATGTACTGTCCCAAGCTTCGGGGGTTTATACAGCTGTTTTCAGAGATACTTGTAGGGACCTGTAAATTTTCAGTTCTTCCAAGGTGGTATGATAAGGGGTGAGGTGTGTACTCCTTTCCTGGCCTGTGCTCTCGTCTATGAGTGACTACAAGCACTCCTTTCTGTCCTGGAACTGTGAAGGAGGTTTCCTCTGGACTGCCACTACAAGCTCCACCACGCCAGCATTCCTCCTCACCCCAGGACCGCCACCCAGAACTGTGACCCAGATCCAAGCATGGGCAAAGCAAGAGATTCCTGCCTTAGCACCAGCAAAGAGATCCCTGCAGTCCCCCTCTGATCAGCCACTCAGTTCCCCCTCAGTGTATGTGCAGGAAGCTCAGGATGCAGTCACCACCCAGGCGCCCGTGATCTGTGCTCTTTGCTCTGGAACTGGCTCTGACCTAGCTCTTCTCTCACCGCAAAAACAGACTTTTCCCACTGACCTTTTAAGTTGTCTTTGGCATTCGTGGATTGAGGAGTCTGGAAACCGCCACAGCTGCCTGTGATTCAGTCCCCTGGGGCCTGCGCGCCTGTGCCAAACTGCGCTTCTCTCCCACCCAACACGATATGCCTTTCCAATCAACCATCTAGCCTGTCTTGGGCTGGAAATTTGTTTTACTCTTTTTATGGGTTCTGCTGCTTTAGAATTTGTTTAAAGCCATTTTTTATGGGTATTTGGAGGGGTTTGGAGGAGAGCTCAAGCAAGTCACTGCTTTCATGCTGCCATCTTGGCTCTGCCCCCCTGAAAATTTTAAATTCTTAAGAGTCCTTCACAGCCTATTCCCAGTATGTTCCTTGTTGCCTGAATTTCTCTGCTTGTTGCCTGAATTTCTGAGGCTTGAGACCTTATCTTTCTATCTGCCTCTGCACTGGCCGTTCCTCTCTCCCTTTCCCTCCTCAATCCCATATTTTAGAACCTCTCCTTTTCTGTAAGGCACCATTAAGCACCATTTTCTATAGGAATTCTTTCTTGCTCCTTTTGAGCTGCTAGATCCTCTCCCACAAGAAGCAGCTTGGATAGTGAGCCAACCTTAAAGACATAAGGACTTGAATTTAAATCTTGCCTCTGACACATACTGACTTTGACTGGCAAGTCAAGTAACTCCTCAAGTGTTCTTTTCCAAAGAAGATGCCCATGTGCATTGATAATTTCCTCATCTCCTGTATTTCCTGTGTCATTGAATCTGTGGTCTAGTTCCTCTCTCTAATCTTTTTTATTGTAACCCCCCCCCCCATGAATTCCTTAAGGTCTAGGACTATTTTATTTTTGTCTTTTTATCTCCAGTGCCTCTCCCTTTGTAAGAACTTGCTCTTAACATTGACTTGTTCTGCATTGCCCTAGAGGGCCAGAGCTGTTACATAAATGGTGAAGATTACTGGGAAGCAGATTTATTTATGGGGAAAAAACTTCCTGGAAGAGCTGCCTCAAAGTAGAATAGGCTTCCCTTTACTGGATTGTTGTTCACCCTTCTTCTTAGAGGAGCAGTGATATCAGCCCCGTGATTGACGTCTTGACTTGCAAGTGAGTTGGATTTAAGTGAGGCAGAGCTGTGCAAAGTCTCAGCCTCACTCCCTAATCCAGAGTCATCAGTGTCCAGTGGCAAGATGTAAAGTCAAGATGCCTGGTGATTGCCCAGCCTTTTACTGGAAGGCTGAATGACAGTATGTTGGAGATATTCTTGTGAGGATTTTTGTTAAGGTATAAGTTGGACTGTATCCACCTTTGAGGCTAACTCTCACTTTCTCCCATCTTTTTTTTTTTTGGCAGTGGGGTTAGTAAGCGTCACGTGTCTGAGGCTAGATTTGAACTCAGGTCCTCCTGACTCCAGGGCCAGTGCTCTATCCACTGCGCCAACCAGCTGCCTGGCTTTCTCCTTCCTTAAAATGGGAATACTACTCCCCACCTGAGGATTGTTTCGAAAGAATGAAAACTATAGGACTTTGAAAACTTGATTCAGTTGTATTGGTTATTTCTCTGTCGGCCTCTGAAAAAAGGAGGGCATTTGGAATGGGCAACCCCAACAGCATTTTGCTGCTCAGCATCTAACCAAGCCCTCAGAAAGCAAAGCAGCTGGGCCGTGTTAATCTCTTGAAGATTTATTGTGTGGGTTTCCTCCTTCATTATGAACACTGTATCCCCTAGAGTACCTGGCAAATGGTTGTTTGGTTCATGTGTCGTTCTTTGTCGATCATAATGACATCACTGTGTTGGAGTCAAGGTACAGTGTGTCTGACTGTGACTGATTAGGCCAATATGAGCTCTTCAGAAGGCTCTACCACAGGTTGGGCACGATATAGTCCCTGTGAACGTTTGGGGTGGAGATGCCTCTAAATTTGTGCATCTCACATTCTCTCAGGGCACAGCGTCTTTGATGTGGGCATGCCATGCTGTCCTTTGCCAGTGTCCCCCATGTTATGCAACTGATTTTAAACCTGGCAAATAGTAGGCACTGAATTAATACTTGTCAGTGATTATGAATTAAGTACCTACTGGGTACAGAGAGCAGTATGCTAGGGGAAGGGCAGAGTTCAGATAAGGACAACCGGAACAGCTCCGGATTTTCTGGGGCTTACAATGTATTTTGCCCTTGACCTTTGTTGACATAACCTTCAGATTAGGCTGTTGTGTGTTTTGTAGCTCTGTGTCATTTACACAGGGACCCACGTAGCAGATTCCTGTTCTGGTTATTCTCCAGGAAAACATTTGTCAGTGTAAATGACAACCTCTGGAAAAAAACATGTTTTTTTCCCTTTCGATTTTAACTGCTTGGTATTTACAGCCAAATTTGTTGACTGGTCTTTTTACTTTTCAATTTCCTTAAGATGGACTCTGGTCAGCAGTTTGGTCTTTAAAGATTCTTTTTCTCACAGGGTGTTTGTTACGGGTCAGGCACTGAGCGAAGTGCTGGTGATGCTAACTGTAATGAAAAGAGACCTGGGCCTAGAGTCAGGAAGATCTGAGTTCCAATCCAGCTTCAGACACTTAATAGCTGTATGACCCTGGGCAAGACCCAGTTCACCTCAGTTTCCTCCACTGTAAAATGGGGATAATAATAGCACCTACCTCACTAGTTGTTGTGAAGGGACTGAATGAGATGATTGTAAAATGCTTAACAAAATGCCTAGCACATACTGAGTACTACATAAATGCTTATTCCCTTCTATTTCACCAAAGAAGCAAACACAGGTTCTCTGCCCTCGAGGAGGTCCCCTTATGATGGGGGAGACAACATATGTTTTACTAGGTACACACAAGGCACGTACCGTATAAATGGGAGGTAAAATGGGAGGAGCTCAGGCACTGCAGGCCCAGACAGAAGACCTTTTGCAAGAAGGTGTAACAAGAACCCAGTGCCCCTTGCTGTCCTCTTAGTTAGGCTGTTTTGGGCGCAGACATTTGTGTTGCCGGAAAGGAGTAAATGTGGTTGCTTTTTGTATTTATTAGAAGTTACATTGGGCATGGTGGTTCTGTCTAGGAACTCCTCAGAAACGAGGATTCTGGACATTACTCTGCAGGTACATACACAATTAATTGTATTAATGTATTGTGTATACAAACAGGTCAGTCCCCATTATGAGATTTTCACATTGGGAATTTATCTTAATTGGAAAAATAAATTAGAGATTTTTTTTTCATTTTTAGCATTCTTTGCACCAGAATTGTATTCATATTAGTAATACATTCATGTTATGAAACTATAGAATGCTCACTTTGCAGAGGGTCCTTAGAGATTATCTTATTTTTCAGATGAAGAAACTGAGACCCAGAGATATTAAGTTATTTGTCCTAAGTCTCACAGCTATCTTGGGAGAGGTGCTGAAATAACCCACTTAGATATTAGGAAATATCTTAATCTTAAATTAAAACATTAAATTCATAATGTTTTAAATTTTTAATTAAATTATAATGTTTCTAATTTTAATTTAAACCATGATGTTTAAATTTGTGGGAAGCATTTTATTAAGCATTAGGAATAATGTCCAAGAGATAGTAGCCTTTTTGCTGGGTCAGGGATGGAACAAGACATGTAAGCCATATAACTATAACTTTAACAAACAAGTTAAAGTACTTAACATGGGAGGTGGCACGTAGTAGGTGTTGGAATACTTCTCCCTTCCTTATAAATCTCATTTTATCCTCATAGCAAACTTAGGTAGTTGCTATCATTCTTCCCATTTTAGAGAGGTAACCTGGGCAGAAAGAGAGGTGAATGTGTTTTTTTTGCACAGGCCAGATTTCACTCAGCTGCCTAAGGTAGCACTACCTATTCCACCTGAGGCAGTTCTTCCAAGAAGTTTTTCCCTTAACTCAACTCAAAATCTGCTCAGGTCCAGAGTCTGCTATCCCAAATAGCAGTTTATGTGTACCTATAGTAGTTTATACTGCTTCTAAGGGGGCAGCTACGTGTCTTAGTGGATATAGTTCTGGGCTTGGAGTCAGGAAGGCTCATCTTCCTGAGTTCAAATCACTTATTAGCTATGTGACTCTGGACAAGTCACTTAACCTTGTTTGTCTCAGTTCCTCATTTGTAAAATGAACTAGAGAAGGAAATGGCAAACCACTCCACTATCTCTGCCATGAAAATCCCAAATGAGGTCACAAAGAGTCAGGCACAACAGAAAAACATCTGAGTGGCAATAGTACTACTGCATTTCCCACCCCAACCCCCCAAATTGATGGAATTTCATGTTTTAAATCTTATGAGAAGATATAATTTAGAAAGTTCTTTATAACATATGGAAAAGTGGAAAAAAATAGCCTTTTGT
Organism: Phascolarctos cinereus; assembly: GCF_003287225.1. Lineage (NCBI taxonomy): Eukaryota > Metazoa > Chordata > Mammalia > Diprotodontia > Phascolarctidae > Phascolarctos > Phascolarctos cinereus. The sequence goes on along the minus strand of NW_027555847.1, from coordinate 395,505,892 downwards.
AAGAATGTCAAAGAAATCCTTCTCCCAAACAAAACACCTAGCACCGTGATGAGTGGTAATGTTGCCAGATAATGTGCGAATAGAAAGAAGACATTCAGAGTGTATATTTCTTTTTTCCCTTCTAAGAGTGAAGATAATTTATTCATTTTACTCCCAAGCAGTTTTCGTAAGATTGCATCACTTGCATAAAGCCAAGTATGAGGAGCTTAAATAAACAGTTTCATACTCTATAGCTGAGTCACAGTAGTTTGTTGCATACCACCCCCTTCTGAGTTTTAAAGTAAGCTTAATTTATCCAGTTGATGCTTTTGAAAACATAGTTAGATGAATATTCCATTTTGTTCAAGAATGAGGAATATTCATTAACTGTATATTTATATGTATGCTTATCTTTATACCCACATGTGTAAATTGATCTTTTTCCTGCATGGAATTTAACTCAGGGGGTCCAGAGTTTTTCTTTGATCGTTGTCTTTTGGCTTGGGTTTAGGACTGTTCTGCTTGACCTCAGTGGACAGAACTTGGGGTAACAGGTCAGAGTTGCAAAAAAGACTTATGTTCGCTCCGTGCAAGGATGAATTTTTATAAGAGCCGCCCCAAAGTGTAATGAGCTTTATTTGGAGCCAGTGGATTTCTCTTTTCCTGGAGGTCTGTAGGCAAAGGCTGAATGGCCACTTGCAGAACTGTTTTAGGATTCCTTTGAGGTAGCTATTATACTAGGTGACTTTAAATTTCCTTTGACAGCCTCTGAAACCTTTTTTTTTTTAAATAAATAAATTAGGCTTCTGGTTTATGACCAATAATCGCCAATAAAACTCTTGGGTCTTAGTAGTATGCTGGATGATAATTCCACAGTTTGCTCTCATTCTATTGGGAAATTTTTGCTGTTAAAATGTGGGTAAATGTTTGCGTGAATACTGGAGAATTTCAAGACTTGACATAATTTCTTACTTGTAGGTTTAGGTGGAGCCAGCAATAGGTATAAATACTCTTAGCTTTCTTTTACTACTGAGTCTGTCACCAAAGGGCTGTGACATTGAAGGAAAATATTTATACCTGATTAGATCATAGCTTATGAGATAAATTTTAAAACTGTCAGAGGCTAAAGTTAAGTGGCTAGGCCATTATTACCAGGCCATTGTTACCATCTGTATCAGAGGAAGCATTTGAATTCCTCACTTCAGATGTAATATTCTAACTACAGTACCATGCTAGAAGAGTGAGTGAGTGTGAGTGTGTGTGTGTGTGTGTGTGTGTGTGTGTGTGTGTAAGAAAGTACATGAGCACTGGTTCAGAATCAAGGAATGTGATTCAGTTATGAGCAGCTCTTTGCAACTCCATTTGGAGTTTTTTTAGCAAAGATACCGGAGTGGTTTGCCATTTCAACAGATCAGGAAACCGAGGCAAACAAGGTTAAGTGGCTTGCCCAGGGTTTCCCAGCTAATAAATGTCTGAGATCAGATTTGAACTGGGGAAGTTGTCTTCCTAACTCCAGGCCCAGCATTCTATGCACTGTGGTGCCACCTAGCAGTCTCCATCAAGGAATACCTGGGTTCGTGTTCCACCTCTGATACCTACTGGTTGTGTGACCCTGAGCAAGTCATTTAACCTAGAAGTACTCAGCAGTTCTGTTAAACTAGATATTTCAGAACAGGTACTGATCTGCACTGGTCCCTAGGTGTCCCCTATACCAATACTAAACCTGCCCTCTCCAGACTTGTGATTTAATTGATATAGCAACCTTTCAGTGATCAGTTTGTGTATATAAAGTAATATAGCTGTAGAGCTGTAGAAATATCTAGATGTATTTATTCTGTAAATTCTGTAGAGGTTCAGAGAAATGTCCAAAGTTTCATCTTTGTAACAAAAAAATAATAATTCTGTCAAACTGGAAATTGCCTTCATGTTGTGAGTGTGCATCATTTTGGACAGTGAGAAGCTTTAAAAAATTTTTTGGTATTGCTATTTTTTCCCCCCATTATGAATTTTCCTCTCATTCTAAGGCCTGCGAGGACAAAAATCAGAACTTGTGAGATGCCATCTATCAGTGGAAGCTCAACAGGGGTGTACGATGGCTTTTCATACATTTACTATGCAGAACCAAAGAATCTATGATTCCAGTTATGATATTTGGAGCTGGAAAAGGGACCTTATAGATTAGGAAACTGAGGCTGAGAGATGTTGAATGATTGGCATTCCTTTAATGGTTTCTGTTTCAAAACTTTTTTCTGCATTTATTTCCTTTGATACTTATGTGGTTTATTTGGAGTGACGGTCTGGAAACCACCACAGCTGCCCATGATTCAGTCCCCTGAGGCCTGCTCCATGTTCTCCAAGTCTTTTGGTCTTTGCCTGCAGGGCCCGCACTGAACCGTGCTCCTCTCCCAACCCAGCGCAACAGACCTTTCCCCCAACCTTCCAGGTTGTCTTGGGCTGGAAATTTATTTCACTCTGTCTTTTTGTGGGTTCTACTGCTCTAGAATTTATTTAGAGACATTGTTTACAGGTATTTGGAGGGGTTTGGGCGAGAGCTCAAGCAAGTCATTGCTTTTTTTTTTTGAGTCAGTGGGGCTAAGTGACTTTTTTGAAATAATCCATTGTCATGGAATATATCCCACAGAAGAGACTGCTCTTTTTTCATTTTTAGATATCTATTTACTTACTTACTTGCTAACTAGGCAGTGGGGTGAATTGACTCTCAAGTGTTTTGTGTCTGAGGCCAGATTTGAACTCGGGTCCTCCTGACTCCAGGGCTGGTACTCTATCCACTGCACCACCTAGATGCCCCAGAAGAGAGTGATCTAGCCATCTATATAGAAAAAACAGAATGATAAAAATTGTCAGTTGTCCAAATATAGCGAGCAGTTACATGACTGCTAGTAGACTTGTAGGTATGTAGATAGCCATAGCAGCTGGATGATAAGTTGGAACCAGCACACAATGGGATGGAGAATGTGCCATATGGTATTTGGAAACTGTACAGTGCTTTCAACAATCCCCAGTTGCTCCCTTTCACAAATTTCCATCCTTTTTATCTCAGTGATCCTGTATGGTTAAAAATCCTGATATGTCACCTTCTGAAGAGTGGTGGGTATGGTGCTCCTGAACGGAATGGAGACAGATACATGGGGATGCAGGTTGGCTACAGCTTTAGATTCCTTTCAAAATGGACTAATGATGCTTTTTTCTTCTCTTTCCTAATAGGAGATGGGGCCCCTAGAGAAAACAGCCCTTTCATTAACAATACTGACATGGAAAGAGAAAATGTCTACGAAGGAAAGAACATGGCTCTGTTTGAGGTAACTTGCTTTCTTTTATGTATTGAATATACAAGCACAACTAATTGGTACCAAGGATATTTAGTAGTTAATTTAAAGGTAAAGGTAAAGTCTGTTAATTCAGCATTGACATATTAGTGAATGTTTTGAAAGTGATTTAAATGAATCTTCCCCCCCACCCAGTTTTTCTGCATGTGAAGCTTATCACATAAGTTGTATAAGAGAAAAGAGGAATTCTACCTATAATAATCTTTTGTTTACTAACTGTTTAAACTAGGTTATTAGAATGGTAAAGCTAGCAAAAATGTCAGTACTTCAATATTAAAAAGTTAAAAGCATTAAAAAATGCCAGGAAGTTAAAAGTGTGAATGGCTAGATCTGCCTTTCCTGAATTAGTCTTTTAAAATTAAGCTTCTTAGTTGTTCTTATTGCTGTAAATTGGGGAAGCAGGGAAAGAACGAAGAAGGTTGGTATGCACTTGGTTGTTGAAAGAGAACTTTTGAATTAACTCTTCGATCAAATTGGCTTTTTTGAAGGAAGAAGTCTTAATTTTATACCTCCTGAGCACTGACAGACTTCACTGATAAGCATTAGAGCCACTTGGGAAATGCTTATTTATCCATTTACTCAGGGCAAGTTAAGTACTTATGCTCTGCAGATTGAAGAGACTGATTTCCTTCACTGAGTGGTTTGTTCAGTATATGTGAGCAGAGATTTCTTTTCCTTTGTGTTTTTTCTTTTTAAACTGTTGGAAGATTTTTAAAATGCCAGTGTTAAGTGGGAAGGGTGCATTCTTACAGCAAAACAAAATGTTATTTTTTTGTTACCATCTTCATATCCAAACAGGAAGAAATGGATAGCAACCCCATGGTATCATCACTTCTTAATAAACTAGCAAATTATACCAATTTGACTCAAGGTGTGGTTGAACATGAAGAGGATGAAGATAATAGCAAGCGAAAAGAAATTAAGGTAATTTCATTGAAGATCTATTCTTCTCCATCTTTTCCTTCTGTCCTCCTCCTCCTCCTTTAAAGAATACAAAGATTACTATTTGTTAATAAAACAAAACAAAATACAACACAACATTCTGAGAACAAAATTCAGCCATAAAAGTTCTTGTCCAATAAGGTATCTTCCGATATTTGTTAATTTGTTATATTGAGATTGCATAACATTACTTAATACATATAAGCACAGAGAGAACTTTGTTCAATGGTCCTTTTATTGTAAATTATCCCTCAAGAAATAAAACAGGGCATGAGTGTGTGTTTATACAGAGTGTCCCAAGACTTAGTGCAGTTTTAAAGAGTTTTGGGACACTCTGTATCTTATGCTTGCTTAAAGCTGTTTGTTTTTGATACAGAGGATGCTTTGTATAGCTTTGTGTAAGATTTTAAAATGGAAGAGGGTGGGGACCTCTTCAGTTTGTCTTCAACGTTTTCTGTTGTAACTATGTAGTTTAATTGATGGGAATGTTGGACAAATAAGTTTATAAAACAGTCTCTCATTGGAAAAAGTGCAGGCACATATTGTGATTGTGAAATCCTAGGACTTATAAACAATTATTCCTAAACTTTTTTTTTTCCTGTACTATATGAAGACTCCTCAAATAAAAAACAGTGCCCCTCTTGGCCATCTCTCTATCACAGGGACTCAAACTTTTAGGGAATTGTGGAAATATTAAATTCCCTGTGGCTCCAAAGCCAGAAATAAAACATCCCTGACCTCAGTGGGCTTGCACTCTGCCGGAGGGATTGAGGCAATGTTGTTGATTGTCTTAGATTTGTTGATGTTGTCTTAGATTTTATTTGCCTTCTGTTTCAGTCTCCCCGGATGGGAACGTTCATTGGTGTATACTTGCCCTGCCTGCAGAACATCCTTGGAGTCATTCTGTTTCTGCGTTTAACATGGATTGTAGGCGCAGCAGGAATCCTTGAATCCTTCATCATCGTGTTCATGTGCTGTACTTGTGTGAGTAGGACATTGCCATAATCATATTAGCATACTCTTGAAATAATGGTTTACCTATAGTACTTGTTTCTTACCTCTTACTAGACAACACTTCAGTGGCGTAGCAGAAATGGTATACAGTATGACCAAACTATAACCTTATAAAAGGAAAGCAGTCAAACTGCATCTCTTTTAAAAAAAAAAAGATTCACATTGCTAATTCAGACTGATTTTATCTAGTTAGTCTGAGTGAAAGTTTTTACTCTGCCTGCACCTGGTATGTGGAGACAAAATTATGCCCTGTTTATTCCTTGCTTAAGCCTTAGAATCAGTTTCATAGATGGGAGGTACGCCTAGACCCGTTTAGCCATGCCCCACCCCCATCCCCAGAGGTGTTTCAGCTGAGACTGGAGAAGAGAGTCACTTCTTTAAGGTCACATAGCTTGTTGGTATCAGTGGTGGGACTAGAATAAGAGCTATACTATGTAGGTATAGCATACAAATGGAATAACTAAGTGATTACCTGAGTTATTTGAATGCTTTGTTACGGTTCAAATAGTAAACCTTTCGGATGCAAAATAACATAATGCAAGAAATTAATTATTAACATTAATTAATGTTATATATAACATTTAAATTTCCCTGAAGAGCTCAAAATCACCTTTTTTATTCATCCTTTAGAGTGCTTTTGTCATCAACTGTATCTGATAAGCAAATTCTTTGACTTTATACCTAACATTCTAAAATAACTCCATGGAAGATCAGATTATGAGACAGAAATGTTGCCCTGGATTCCTAACTCCTAGGTATTACTTCTTTCCTAATACTCAAAATTGTCCTCTTTAAAAATTCAGAGGTGACCTTAGCCACTAAGTGTATTGACCTTCTTAGTCATCCATTTATCCAACAAATGCAGCCATATAATTCACAGGGGCAGCAAAGTCATTTTGCACCTATAAAGTTAGGAAACCCTTATGTGACACAGTTTGGTCAATTGCCCATTTGAAAACAAGACTGTTCAAAAAGAGTCAGCAAAATTACAGTAACATTTAACAAAATAAGACCAGCACAGCATCCTGCAACCTGCCCACCAGAAGAGTCAGATTTGTGAATTTACATGCAACTGTCTGTACTACCTCACCTGAGACACATACAAGCTGTGTGTGCCAGGGCAGGTCATTTAAACTCTCAGCGCTTGAAGCCAGAGGTGTGAAACTGGAAGCCTTTGGGCTACATGTACAGTCCTGCATTTAACCCGAACCGGATTAAAATGTAGTTGGCATGTGTTTAACAAAAATGAGTAAAAATACAGCAAAACAAAGATAATGTTCACTTTTGGTTTTCTGTGTCAGTATGTGGCCCACAAGGGTCTATTTCTATTTGAGTCTGACCCTATCAGTCTAGGCAGCTTTCTAAAGTTAAAACAGAAAAAATGACCATCTACACTGGTCTACATCTACGTATCACACATCTGTCCATCCCCATCCTGTGGGGTTAAAAGCTGCCTTCTCTAGTGACATCATTTCAAGAATATTATTATAAAGCCAATTACCAGCATCAGCAGGGGTATACTTATGCCGCGCTCAGTACTGTGCAAGGGAAAAATGAGAAAAAAATTTTTTTAATGTGCTTTATGCCTTTGAGAAATTTATAATCTTAACTCAAGAGATAAAAGAGACACACGTGAAATAGTTAGCTAAGGGGACTTCAAAGACAATATGAGATTAAGAGCTCAAAATGAGCCACACTTACAAGGAGAGTTCAGAGGAAAGATAAGAACCCTGAGGGAAAACCTCTGGGCAAAAAGACGTTAAATGGCTCTGAACAGATGAGTAAAATCTGAAAATCTGGGCATATGGCAGGAGGGGGAATGGGGGGAGGGGGGTATCATTCAGATAAGTACACGGGTAAAAGTCTGAAGGTAGGAGAAGTAGATGTTTATTTGAAGGGTAGTTAGGGAATAGCTGGAACAGAATATGGAGGAGGAGCAGGTTGAATAGACAGAAAAGAAGGTCTGAATTTGGAGTGATGCAGGTGACCAGTGGGGCTTTGAGAAGGGGACTGACATCATCCTTGACCTTTCTGCATCATCTATGTTGTGGATGACCCTTTCCTTTTAAAATTCAGCGATTGATTCCACTTCTACTCAGTTACCTTTGATATACCCTTTCCCCACCCTGCCTTCTTCCGCTCCCCTGGGTTTGCTCTTCTGGCCCTACGTACTCATCCATATGTATGAATGCGTATACACACAGAAACATCTATTAGGGATACACATGTAGACTTGTCAGCCATCAGTGTGCAGATGCCTCTCAGTTTCTCCAAACATTCAGTATCTTCATGTTTATACCACATCTTGAACTCATCACACCTATAGTGGAAGTCTCTCCACTCCAAACCCAGATACTCCAAATTGGATTACTATTTTTTTTTAACATGCGTTGTTTCAAAATTTTGAGTTCCGAATTCTCCTCCTGACTCCTTGAGAAGGCAAGAAATATATCAATTATACATGTGACATCACATAAAACACATTTCCTTATTAACAAAAGAAAACACATACACTAAAAGAAGAAAAATAAAGTGAAAAAGTACATTTCAAGCTGCACTCAGAGTTCATCAGTTTTGTCTCTGAAATTGGAGAGCATTTTCCACCATGGGTTCTTTAGAACTGTCTTGGATCACCATCTTGATCAGAATAGCTAAGTCTTGAGGCGTCTAGGTAGCACAGTGAATAGAGCTCTGGCCTTGGAGTCAGGAGGACCTGAGTTCAGATCCAGCCTCAGATACTTAACGCTTACTAGCTGTGTGAACCCTGGCCAAGTCACTTAACCCTGATTGCCTCACCAAAAAGTGCAAAAAAAAAAAAAAAGCTAAATCTTTCACAGTTGCATATTGCTGTTACTGTATACTCCTGTTTCTGCTCACTTCATTTGCCATTAATTCATATAACACTTTCCAGGTTTTTCTGAAATCATTTTGCTCATCTTATAGCAAAATAGTATAAGGATCACTACTGTTCTTAAAGTGTTCAAGTTTCTTAGGCTTCAACTTCAGCCTTACATTGGTTCTTCCTTCTCCTGCCTTATGGCCAGTCAGTCAAATTTTATTTTTCCTTCTTACTCCCTTAACTGCTTCTTTACATCTCTCCTTCTTGCCCTAACTGTAGTTCAGGCCATCAGTATCATGCCTGGGATTATTTCAACAGCTCTTGAATTGGTCTCAGGACATTTAATCTCTAGTAAACCCTATATTCTGACACTGTATCCATCTTAAAAAAATACCACTTCCCACTTCGCAATTTGCAATGATTTCTCACTAGTCTTTGGATAAAATAAGTTATTCATTCCTTTGTAATTGAGCCCCCAGATGATCTCTTGGGTCCTTTTCTGCTGTAAATATTATGATCAATACAAGTCATAATTCTGACATTGCATAATTCTGGTCAAGTCAATTAACCTTTCAGGCCATGGTATCCTCACCTGTAAAATGTGGCATTAATATTCCAATTCATGAGGATGTTGTGAGGGAAGTCATTTTTAAATCTTAAAATGGGATTTATTAAAATAATCTCCTGTAATTATTCAGATTCTCCATGTCTTTCAAAAGCCCGGCCCAATCCTAGCACCATGGATTCATTACTATCACAGAACAATCATACTGCTTTGTATTGTCATTTAACTTCAAATTTGTGTTTGTGGGAGGGAAATGATCATAAGGGCCTCATCATTCGTTAAGTCATCAATAGGACACAAGTACAATAGAAGGTACAATATCACACATACACACACACCCACACACACCCAATATGAAGTCAGTCACAGATCAGACTTTCTAAAGAATATAGGACTAAAGATGTCTTTATCAACAGGAGTTTCAAATATTTCAAAACTATCATGATACAACACACTTAAAAAAATTATCAAGTTTCCATTTATTTTTCTTAGCTCTTAACTTCAGTGATGCAAACTTTATTTTGCATTGTTTTGTGTTTTAACTATCTCTCCTACCACCCCTAACCCAAAGACAGCTTTTTGTTTGTTTGTTTGTTTTTTGGCTAGGCAGTGGGGTTAAATGACTTGCCCAGGGTCACACAGCTAGTAAGTGTTATGTGTCTGAGGCCGGATTTGAAAACGTGTGATTTGGGGAGATCCACAGTTCCCCGCCACCCTTTTTTTTTTTTTTGGCTAGGCAATGGGGTTAAGTGACTTGCCTAGGGTCACACAGCTAGTAAGTGGCAAGTGTCTGAGGTGCATTTGAACTCAAGTCCTCCTGACTCCAGGGCCGGTGCTGTATCCACTGCACTACCTAACTGCCCCAGCTTTTTGTTTTTAAAGTTAAATTTATCAGGGTAACCATTTAAAAATGTCTACAGTGAAACCATTTTTTTAAAAGCCGAGAGAAAATAATCAGAATATAAGTTCATGAAATACAGAAATTTAAATCTAAAATGCACTTGGTTATTGGTATACCTGTGATTTTTAAATGCTACTTTTTTTTATAAAGTAAGAAAACATGCTTTCACATTTTCTTTTTTCCAGACAATGCTGACAGCAATATCTATGAGCGCCATAGCAACAAACGGTGTAGTTCCAGGTAACAAATTTGGACCATTCTACCCTCTTAACCTTGTTTCCCATTTATAATGTATTTTGAAGACTGGCTTTTGTCAAGAAGGCCTGCGGGTTCAGTGACTAATTATAATGTGACCTTGGGGAGAATGATAGCAGATGACAGACCTCCTAGTTGTGGTAGTAACTGCTATTCAAAAGACAGGGCTAACGATGTTTTTTGCCAGAGGTTGCCAACATCTGGTGTCTATGAAATTAAATGAGGTGAAGCAAAAGGGATTTGGTAGCTCTTTACTTGGTTGTTTTTTGGAGTTGAGTGGTCACGGGTCCCTCATTCCCCACTAACTGGACTGTCTGTGTTACTGGTTTTGTCTTTTCCTTCACATTTGGTAGTGATTACTGTTCTGTGAATGTTGCCATATGTGGTACATCAGTATCCTAGCATGGTCTTCCTGGGGCTTAGGTCGGTTCTTTGAAGGGGACCCTTGAATTCTAGTAGTAATTTGCCTTGCATAATTGGTATGGCTCTTCCTGACCCCAGTGATCTCACTGTCTCCCAGTTCTATAGTATGTGAACACCAAATGCCCTGCTTCCTGATGTTTTCTTAAACATTTCTCTTGAAGAGCACTTAATGATTTCTTATTCCAAATGGACCATTTTGGTGTTTCTTAAGTATATAAAATGATTCATGTAACTTAGGCATGTTTTATGACAAGCCCCCCTATTCAGATACCACTTTTAAATGTGCAGCTTGTGTCCTATTAAATAAGACAGCAATTCATTCTAATCTAAAGAATATTTTTAGACCAGCCTATTTTTAGCTATTTAAAGCTTAAATGCCCTTGTCTTTATGGAAAGGTTACATTTTCTAAATGAACTAGCATTGTTCAGCTTGAAGTTTTTATTTCCCGACAGAACTGTTAATTGCTCTGAAACCCAACCATTTATTTTCTTTGAAAGTTTTAATAAATCGTATTCATGTGGGTGGTGGGTGGTGGTTGTGTGTTGTATGGTGGGTGTGTGTCAGGCGTGTAGATGAGGGCAGGAAGGAAAAGTGAGATGTAAAATGTTTTGAAAACAAGTGGCATTAAAAAGTTAATTTAACTTCTAGTGACTGGATGAGAAGGTGGCATTCATAAAAACCACCATATGGTTCTTGCTTTTCTTCTATGGATGGCACATTGAGAGGAGGGCTGCCTTAATAATAATTAGCTAGCATTTTTACAGTGCTTAACTAGTGCTATCTCATTATCTTCATAATCCCGGGAAGTAGGTGCTATTATTATACTAATTTCACAGACAAGGTAGACAAAGGTGAAATGATGTCCCAGGGTCACACAGCCACTAAGTGTCTGAGACCTCATTTGAACTCAGGTCTTAATTATATTATTATTTTTTGGGGGGGGGGCTGGGCAGTGGGGTTAAGTGACTTTGCCCAGGGTCACACAGCTGGTGAGTGTCAAGTGTCTGAGGCTGGATTTGAACTCAGGTTCTTCTGACTCCAGGGCTGGTGCTCTATCCACTGTGCCACCTAGCTGCCCCTACTGCTGCATTCATAAAGAAGCACAGTGGTGACTTATACCAATTCTTACTGATTTGAGGCAGATTTTGCAGCCCAGCAATAATAAGAAAATTGGTCTGTTATAAGAAATGTTATTTATATCTTTGGGAAGTGCTGTGAATTTATAGGGCATTCTCAGTATTCTCTTCACAGTTAATTTGCCAATTTTAACTGGGACACAGAACATTCTGTTGAACCAAGAACCAAATCACAAAGACAAGCATTTTATTTTGCTTTTTAGACATTAATAGTATTCTTTAAAAAAAATCAGTCAAGCAAGGTTTTTCTAGTTCCTAAAATGATATGCTGGAAAAGGCTTCTAAGGAATACGGAGGTTAACAGCATGCATGTTTTGCCTGCAGCAAAGGTTATTTTAGTGAGGGGCTTTTTTGGTTTGAGGTTGCTTTATCATTTTGAGGCTTAGAGTAGGAGCCTGTGGTGGGGTATAACAAACATCTCAGGGGTTTAATGTTCTTTAATAGGACTAGTTTTAATATATTTACCTGTGTGTGTTCAATTGCCTTTCGTTTTAATTTAGGCAAGAATATGCAAGATTATAATTGAGGCTCAATTTTAAAAAAATGTTCCTTCAGTCTCTTTTCTTGGAACCCGAACCCCCTTTTCACAGGGAGAGCAGAATTGCCCTCCCCATTTGTTGTCACTTCAGCCTTCAGTCACTCTGTAAACACAAATTGCTGATTTAGTCTTATTTTTTTCCCCTTACTTTTTTCAGCTGGAGGCTCATACTACATGATCTCAAGAGCCTTAGGTCCTGAATTTGGAGGGGCAGTCGGACTCTGTTTCTATCTGGGCACCACTTTTGCAGGAGCCATGTATATTTTGGGGACAATTGAGATTTTTTTGGTAAGTCTTGGTTGGTTTATGTTGAAATGCATTTTCTTTCTGTCATTGTGGTCAGTTGTTTAAAAGCCATCAGCCTGTTTATGAGGACTAGGATGTAGGGGCTGGACCTGTAATTTCATCGCTATAGATAACTTCCAGGTAAGGAAAGCCTCTTGACCAATGCAGGCATGCCTAACGAAGAGTTTAAGGGACTTGCCCAGGGTCACACAGTGCCCAGCACATAGTGAGTACCTAATAAGTACTTCTTGACTTGGAACAGTCCGTTGTATGTTACAGGCAGGACTTGAGCCCATGCTGTCCCAAGGACAGCCTCCTATTTTTAACACCACACTGCCTGGCCGTTCTTTTAAAAGAAGTCACCGAAAGTCACGAGCCATTTGTTTAGAAGATTGCTGATTATGAAACATCCTCTAATCCCCCACTATAGTCATTAAACTTGAAGCCACACTTTTCGCTGTTGCCCTCAGCTGTTTTACTGCCCCCGCCGCGGCTCTGCGCTTTTCCAAGATCTTTAGTTTGAGGCTATGTCGAGAGACATGAGTTTTGGAGGAAAGGTGAGTTCTGTGTTGGTCATGTTGAGTTTGAGACACCTGTGGGATGGCATCCAGTTTGGACTGTCTGATAACTAAGTAGTCGCTTGTATGACTAGGACTCGGGGGAGAAGCTAGGGTCTCTCTCCAGGGCTTATTTCTGGATGCGGGGGGCAGTCATTTGCTTCACGATGATCATTGCACTCAAGGGCTCTCACAGAGGTCAGCGAGTATAGAAAACAAGTCTGCTGAAGTTGGGTTAGTGGGAAGGTGTGAGTTCTCAGCCATTTCTTGAGGGCTGCCAAAGTGATTCCTTCATCCGCGCTGGAAATCTTCCAAGTCTTTCCATCACGGCGACAGGGCCTAGAGATTCCTCATCTCTTGATGGTTTTGTCTGCTATCAGTAGATTCACTCTCCCCCTCTCTCCTCCAAAACACAAGACAAAACAAAGTTTTGTCCAAAAATATGGTTTTTTAAAAATTTAATTTTTTAAAATTAATTTTGATGTATCAACAATCACTTCCATATGTTTTTGAGTTTAAAATTTTTCTCCCCCATCCTCCCCCCAAATGTGGTTTTAATTAAATTAGAACATTAGGTCCATCTCTGCAGGGATTAGCTGCTAAGTTTAACCACCCAGGTGGGCTGGCTTGTTTTGAGGAGGAAGAAGGAGAGGCATGAGGAATGTTGGGAAACAATTACCAACAGTTTCTACTGATTTCATTAAGAATTTGAACTAAATCTAGCATGTTCTGTAAGTCAGTGATAAACTTCCACTCATCCAGTGTCTCTTTGACTTAGTTCCTTCTTTCTAACCCTTCCAAATCCCTATTCTTTCCTCTATGGCTGCTTAAGAAATTAGGTTACAGTTTGGCTTAGCAGTTGGTTATTTTAGATGAGATTTTCATGCCTTCAAATGCAGGGGAGGGACAGAAACCTTAATCTGTATAGTCTTCTTTGGTGATATGTGAGCTAGCCTCTGAACACCATAAGTTGGAGTTCAGGGACCCCTTCTGGTTGTTCATGAGGTCAAAACTTTTTCATCATTATAAAAGGACATTTTAATTTCTAGTTCAGTAAATATCAGTAGATATAATCCACAAAGTAAAAACAAGGAGTTATAATTTTTTATCATAAAAGCTAATTTAGGGGGTCTGTAGTAATTTTTAAGTACCTAAAGTTGTTCTGAGACTAACGATTTTGAGAACTGCCTTCTTGATATTTCCACTTGGAGACCACCCTCTTCCCACCTGCTCATCCCTTCCTTCAGTATGTTAAAATTAAACTTGTTCAAAATGAAGTGATCTACACCTTCTTCTCCTGCCTTCACCTCTAGAGCTACTCCAGCTTTCCCTCAAAACAAAAACAGTAAATCAGAAAAACAACCCGCCTAGTTCTAGGTCTTTCTCCACATGCTTTAAATCACTTGAGTGTAGACCCTACACACACACACACACACACACACACACACACACACACACACACACAAAATAGTGTAAGCTAAGCTATAGGATAGAATGTTTTAATGTCTAAAAAATGTCTTAAAATTGCATAAAATGTTTGGAAGTTAAGAGGGACTACTTCAAAACTTCATTCTGTGACTTTGTTAATGTGGGTCCTTCTGCCATAGACACAAATCATACTTGTCTGGGGCTTTAGTTACTATGGCCAGAAGCGTCATCATCCTTAAGTGGTGAACCCTCTTGGACTTAGCTAGGTTAGTACTTGGAAAACTGTCATACCATCTGTCACTAGGGCCCAAGCTTGCACACTTTGCTAGCTTATTAAGACCTGTTCAAGTTTGGGTTCCACTGTCATAGCATTGAGAAACTCAGTTTTGCCTCCATGCATATCATGATGACTTAGTAGACTTAAAATAGACTTAAAGATTAATGATTAGAAGGCTTGAATGCACTAATAACCAACAAAATGTATGGGTATAGGATTTATCTTTCAAAATACCATATATAGGGGCGACCATTATATGACACCAATAGAGTACTGACTCTGAAGTCAGGAGGACCTGAGTTCAAAACTGGTCACTTAACATGAGTGCACGCCCCCCCCCAAAAAAAAAGTTGTTTAAAAAAATGTTTCATTGTTGGATTAATTTATTGTCTATGTGTGACTATCAGTAAGATGTGAATTAAAATTGCTAAATCTGAAGCAACATCTGTTAGCAGAAAGGGCACTAAATTTAATAAGAAGATCTGAGTTACAGTCCTGGCTCTACTCCATATTACGTGTGTGACCTTGGGCAAGTCCTTTTCCTCCCCAGATCTCAGTTTCTTCATCTGTAAAGTAGAAGTAGATGAAACTGGATGCCCTTCTAACTCAGAAATTCTGTGACTCAAGACTAAGTCAGTGGTAGAGAGTGAGTGTTAAATGTCAGGCTCTAAATAAAAGGCAGCCATCTAACTTCTAGGCAGTGGAAGGCAAACTTCAGCTGTGATATATCGTTAATGAGCCAGTGGACATGTAAAATTAAGGTCATATTTAGGATGAGACATGTCACCCCTTAACAGCACGGTGATGGACTCAAGTCGCAGAAAAAGGTACACAATCTGGGACGTGACCACTGAGTGGATTAATTTTGCTTGACTATGTTTAATTATGAGAGTTTTTAAACCCCAGTTTTTCATTGGGTCGGGGATTGGGAGAAGAATACTTTTTAGCAGTAGTGATGCCAGGAAAAAAAGAAGAGGACCATTGAAACATTTTAAAAATGCACAGAAGAGAACAGAAGGAAAACTCACACATACAGGACAGTTTTAAAAAGGTTGGAGATGAGCAGGCAGTGAATTCCAGGTATGTAGGATGGTCAGTACAAAGTCATGGAGACAAATTCCTTTCAGAATTCATATCCTCATACCCTCCCACATAGGGACATATTCTCTGTAGCAACTTTACAGAAACAACAAGATGGAGCTAGTGTACCCCAGTATATGGGTGCATGAGATAGTCTTGGTTATATATCTTTGATAGCTTTGATAGCCAGTTGGTTGAGCTCTGTCAGGGCCATTAGCCTTGTCTTTACTGTGTAATTTGGTATCTCTGAAACTCAGTTTTCCCATCTGTAAATGGGAATTCACTCACACCCTTCCATACTGGTTACCAGGGATAACAGTGCCAAACCTGAGTCTGGAAGACCTGAGTTCAAATGTGGCATTATAATTACTAGCTATGTTACCCTTGGCAAATCACTTGACTTTTGTCTGCCTCAGTTTCTTCATCTTGTAAATGGGGATAATAATAACTCCTACCTCTCAGGGTTGTTGTGAGATTCAGATGAGATAATAATTATAATGTACTTAGCTACTACTACTACTAACTACTACTACCACTATTAATGGTGTTATTCTATTACAATAAGTTTTAATTATTACAGTTAAGTCACAAATATACAGTTCCCCTCCTTGTAACAAGATAATATGGAGAAGGAGAGAGATCATTCATTAATACTTTGAGGGGGCGGGGTTTGGAATCAGGGAAGGTATCATAGGGCAGGTGGCGTGTGAACTGAGGGGAAGCTTTCAGAGAGGCAGAGATAAGGAGGAAGAAATACATTTTTGGCATTGGGGTGGCTTGTTCACATCAGCTGAAGCATGACATGGAATATCTAATTTAGAGAATTACTTGTAGCCCAACTGGCCTAGAATTGAAGAGTACATGAAGAGGAATGATATGAGATTTAGGCTGGGGGGGGGGGAAATAGTTTGGAGCCACATTGTGGAGGTCCCAGAGGGCTTAGCCTGAGAATTGTATTTAATCTTAGTAAGGACAGAGGGAAGCTTTGAGCACAGTCATATGCCCAGGCTTGAACCTTAGAATATTTTAGCTACTATGAGTAGAGGAAGAAATGGGAAGTGGTGAAGACTGTGGAAGCAAGAAGCCTCTTAAAATAGTCTATGAAAAAGTTTGGTAAGGGTCTGAATTTAGGGTGGTAACTGTGTGAGAGAGAGTGAAGATGATAGAGGTAGGAGATGTTGTGGAGGTCTCTTTGATAGGACTTAAGATTGTGAATTTCTGTGAAGCCCACCATCATAATCCCAGTTACCCACTGTGTCTGATATATTGTTGGTAGTACCATGCTGGGCCCATAGGAAAAACTTAATAAATGCATTTTGTACATACAGGGAAAGATGTAGGGCAAATGTCACTGCAACAGTCTAGTGGGGATGATAAAAGGTACAGATGAGCCCATACGTGCCTAAATGAAGTGCAAAATGCTATTCAAATGAAGCAGAGATTATTTACCCATTTAAGATCAGAGCAAGTTTCTTGGTGGAGGTAGTGTTGGAGTTGATTTTGTATTTTTATTTTTTTATTTTACTTTTTGGTGAGTCAGTCTGGGTTAAGTGACTTGACCAGAGTCACACAGCTAGTAAGTGTTATGTATCTGAGGCTGGAGTTGATTCTTTTTTTTTTTAACTTATTTTGATTTATCAGTAATCACTTCCATATTCTTTTGTTGAAAATTTTTCTACACCTTCTTCCCCCCCACCCTCCCCAAGATGGCACACGATCTGATGTAGGCTTTACATTTACGTTCCTATTAAACATACTTTCACATTAGTGAAGTTGTAAAGTAAAAATTAAAACCAATAGGAGGAACCATCAGAAAGATGAAACAAAATTCAACAGAAGGTAAAAATAAGTGATAGCGATTCGACTTCCATAGTTCTTTCTTTGGATGTGGACAGCATTTTCCATCCTGAGGCCTCTGGAGATGTCGTAGATCCTTGTAATACTGAGAAGGGTTCAGTTTAACAATATTAGTCATAGCATAACGTGGCTGTTATTGTGTAGAAAGTCCTCTTAGTTCTGCTCACTTCACTCAGCATCAGACCATACAAGTCTTTCCAGGTTTTTCTGAAGTCAGCCTGTTCATCATTTGTTATAGCACAATAGTATTCCATTACATTCATATACCACAACTTGCTGAGCCATTCCCCAACTGATGGGCATCCTCTCAATTTCCAATTCTTTGCCACCACAAAAAGAGCTGCTGTGTATATTTTTGTACATATGGGTCCTTTTCCCATTTGTTTGATCTCTTTGGGATATAGCCCTAGAAGTGCTATTGCTGGATCAAAGGGTATGCACATTTTTGTAGCCCTTTGGACATAGTTCCTGGAGATGATTCTTGAGGGATGGATAAGCTGTCACCAGGTAGAAATTAAAGATGAGTGGATTTTTTTTAACAGATGGGAATTTGAGTCAGAAAAGACTGTTAGGTATAGCTCCCTTCCTCCTTTTTTTCCCTCTAATTTTTTTTTTTGACCAGTCAATGATCAGCTTTTTGTTTAGAAAACTTAATTGATGAAATTAAGGTCATAGGACACCCCCACCCCCCTGAAAATTTGCATGTTTGGGGTGTGTCCAGCTTATCAGGATTGAAAAACTTTATCTTTTGAAAGGGAAGAAAAAGTGTACTTCCAAGAAATTTCACGTGAATGTGTTTTTTTGCCTTCCTGCAGACTTATATTTCTCCAAGTGCTGCTGTGTTTCATTCCAAAGACATGGAAGGAGAAAGCAGAGCCATGCTCAACAATATGCGAGTTTATGGGACGTGCACACTTGCCTTGATGGCCATGGTGGTGTTTGTCGGTGTAAAATATGTCAACAAGCTTGCTCTGGTGTTTCTGGCCTGTGTGATCCTCTCGATTCTTGCCATTTATGCTGGTGTCATCAAGAGTGCTTTTGATCCCCCGGACATTCCGTAAGATGCCCTCATCCTTGCTGGAAGTGTATTACACTGTGTTGAGTAGTTAGCCTGAGATCTAAATTACTTGATGTGTGATGTGGTCCAGTCCTGCCTGCTTTTGGAAATTTTTCATTGTTCTTGCACACTTAGGAGTGTGTTCAAGCTTCCATGAATCTTCTTGTGTTGATTAACATGTATGTCTTCAGGTTTGTGGGGTTTTTTGGGGGGTGGGGGAGAGAGAAGGAATTCCTTCAGTGTCATTCTCCTGGACCACCAACTTTTTTTCCAGTTAGTTATGTGCCTTGGATTTGTTATCATTGTGATTTTTATTTGTGATATTTATTGTAAACAAAAGAGAGTTGAAGGAGTTTTAAAATATTTTTTTGCCATTATTTTGTTTTGATGTCTTAAAAGGATGAGGACTATTTGTCTTTAAAGAACCAAGTATGAATAGCCTTGTTAGGGTTTGAAGGATTTGGTCATCCAAGATCAGTACTAGCATAGCTCCAGATGCTGCCAATCCATCAGTCAATAAATAAAAGCTTCATTAGGGTTTTTTAGATTGATATTTTTTATAGTTATATATAACTAATGTAGTTTTATATAACTATTGATATTTTTTATAGTTAGATATCTTTTTTCTTATGTTGATCAAGTTTAATTTCATTAATCCACTTAAAAATTACACTTCAATTTAACATATTGCTAAATTAAATTTGAGGTAGCTGGGTGTCACAGTGCCAGTCCTAGAGTCAGGAAGAGTCATCTTCCTGGGTTCAGATCTGGCCTCAGACCTTACTAGTTAAGTGACCCTGGGCAAGTCCCTTAACCCTGTTTGCCTCAGTTTCCTCATCTCTAAAAAGAGCTAGAGAAGGAAATGGCAAACTACTCTAGTCTCTTTGCCAAGAAAACCCCAACTGGGGTCACAAGGAGTCAGACATAACTGAAAAACAACTGAACAACATTATAGTTGGATAAAGTGATTTTTCAGAGTACTTGTGATCAACAGTGGTAAGTGAGATTGATTGTTATCTTGATTCTCTAGAGAAGAGATTTTCTGGATCTTCAGGTCAGCATTCTTTGTTGACTAGAATTACTGATTTAAGCTGATAATGGTATCATTTTAATTTTCACCTTGGCATTCTCTGTAAGGACCTGTGATCCGTAAGTTAAATGTAGGAATATGCTGTAGATATGTGGGGCTGTTTGCAGTGACAGTATCCAGGAAGCTAAGTAAGGGCCATACAGGTCAATAGTGTAATAGATCTGGGGAAGAAGAGAAGGGCTTTTTTTTTTTAACAGAATGGAGAAAACTAGTTTTTATTTAGAAAGATGTTTGTGTAGAGAGAGAAATATTTGAACTTTTCGTAGTCAATAAACAGTTCAGCTACTGTAGTAACAAGCACTGGGCAGAATCCTCTTTCATCTCATCTTTATAGTATGGAAGTGTAGAGGCAGCAGGTAGCATGCTAGGATATCCTTGGAGACAAAAAGACTCAGGTTTACACCTTGCCCCTTTCTGTACTTTACTATTTACCTGCCTCTCAGTGCCTTTCAGTTAATTCTGTAAGACTTTGTACAGTATGGTTGAGTTACCTGTCTGCAATTGATAGAAAGAATTTCTTTCCTCGTAGTGAATTGCCCCATTTTGACAAAAATCACAGGCTTAAACCAAAAAACTCTAAGGAACAAACAGGGCAGTAATACTGAGTACCTGCTGATTAAGAAAAGGTTATCCCATTAATCCATATTAAAACTTTAAAGTATATTCAGGAAGCAGGGAAGAGAGGAAAGGGAACAAGCATTTAAATAGCACCTACTGTGTGTCATGCACTGTGCTAAGCACTTTACAAATATCTCATTTGATCTTCACAAAAACCTGTTACCCTTGTTTTATATTTGGGGAAACTGAGGCAAATAGCAGATGGGTGACTTGCCCAGAGTCATACAGCAAGCAAGTATCTGAGGCTAGATTTGAACTTAAGTCTCCCTGCCTCCAAGTTCAGTGTTTTATCCAGCGTGCCTTCCAGGCTCCTTAGAAGTAGCAATGGCTTTTCTCTTACAGAAATTCTTTTCAAATTTCATTTCACTTAGGGTAGGCTTGCATAGCATGCAGCCTGTGTGCTGCTTGTGGGCTCGCCAAAAGATTTCGGGGACTTATGAAAAATAGAGAGGATGTAAAACAGGTCTGCACAGTATACTGTCTGCAGGATGCTTGGTGGTGGGTCACCTGTTGTGTGGGCCTGGCTTAGGGTCACCTAGATTTGAGAATTTAAAGATCATAGAGTGTGTGTGTGTGTGAGTGTGAGTGAGTGAGGGAGAGAGAGAGAGAGTGTGAGGGGGAGTCTCATGTTGAAATTTGCTATATGATGCATTCCCTGTGGTTTTGGCCAATAAAGGAAAGGAGACAAGATCTACCACATATTCTTCTAATTGGCTTTCATTCTGTTTAGAGTTTGTCTTCTTGGGAACCGCATGTTATCAAACCACGACTTTGATGTCTGTGCTAAAGTTCGAATCGTAAATAATCAAACGGTAACAACACGCCTCTGGGGACTCTTCTGCAACAGCTCTACGCTTAATGCCTCATGTGATGATTACTTTTATGAAAACAATGTGACTGAAATTCAGGGTATTCCAGGGATTTCCAGTGGCATCATACTAAGTAAGTTTAGAAAAAAATTGAATTAAACTATTTGGAGAAGGAAAGGAAGGAATGATGGATAGAAAGGAAAAAGGAAGGTAGATTGACAATAGGAATACAGCTATCCCCTCTGATTTTCTGCATTAGCTTTTTTCTTCCAGTGAGATAAACTAGTAACCTCATCAAGGTTTAAAATGGAGAATTAGATAGAAATCCCCCCCCCCCTTTTTTGGTGAGGCAATTGGGGTTAAGTGACTTGCCCAGAGTCACACAGCTAGTGAGTGTTATATGTCTGAGGCCAGATTTGAACTCGGGGTCCTCCTGACTCCAAGGCTGGTACTGTATCCACTGCTGTTGCCCGCAACCAGATTGTACACCGAACGGAGAGGCGTGAAATAACTTATGACATGGGCCAGGCGGAGTAGAATTACTGACTCAGTTTATTCATCTGAGGGCACAGAATATATAGGGAAGATCTAGCCTAACTTCAAAGAGTCCTCCCTGTGAGATAGTCCCCAGAACATCTGCTGAGGATGTAACAATCATGAATTTCCTCCTTATCAGGGTTTCTAGATTGGGCTGTAGATTCCAAGGTTTTCCCAGGCGCCTAGGTGCCACCTGCATAGAGGAGTAAATATGTAAACCTAAGGTTCAGAGAGAGAGAAGGGATGTCTCAGAGACCTCTTTATCAGGAAGGAATTTGGGGAGCTGTACCACTTAATCCCTGAGCCCTTTGGGGTGAAAGCCTGAGCAGAGGTCAAACTCTGCCTTGGATCTTAAACCCTTATCAGACTCTTAAGATCGGCCCTCAACACACTGCGCTACATAGCTGCTCCAAAACCCCATTTCTTAAATATGCATCCTATATTTAAACTGAATACTGCCGTGTTTCATATTAGTGTTCCATCAATTGAGTATGTATTGTTTTGAATCAAATCCTAGAGGCCAATGGACTACTTATTTTACATAGAAAAAACAGACATAGAGGTTAAAATTCACAGCTATGTCTGAAATGAGATTTGAATTCAGGTCTTCTGACTCTGTCCATCACATCAAGGCCCCTTCCAACTCAAAATCTGTGAGCCTACATTTGATATCATATCTGATATCAAGCAACCTAGTTGGGAACAAATGAAATAGCTGAAGAGCTATACAGAACTATATACTGTCATATGATCGACTCTTTGAAGCAAAATCATTGTGACCAGGAAAAATAGGAACAGGCTTCATGGGACATATGTAGGGTTTGAAAGCAGGGTAGGATTTTATATGATAGAGTGGGGCCTTCTAGGTGAGGAGGAAACAGCATGAATGAAGCTTTTTAGACCAGTCTGCTAAGTCTAGGAAGAAGAGCACTGGGCCAGTGGTAGCTTGTGGCTTGGGGAAGGTTTTATTCTTTGGGTCTCAGCTTCCATGTCTGAGTAGGACCCAGTGTAGGAAGGGGCTTGAAAGCCAAGTGGATGAATCTAAAGTTGATGTGTTGTAGACAGACTATTGGAGTGGGGGAATAGTATCACTGAAATATTTAGTGCAAGACCAGGCATAGATTTTATTGATGGGATTGGATGAGAACTATTTTAAGTTGACTTCTCAGAAATCAGTTCTCTGTATTAAAAAAAAAAAAGAAATAATTTTAGGAGCTTTGTTTTTAGTCTCTGTTGTCTTACCTGTAGAATGTCTTGCTTTGTTTTGTACTACCAAAGGCTTGCCACAGTCAAGTCCAGATGATTCCTTCAAGGCCGTAACTGAGTTCCAAGTCGTAAGAATCACATTTTATAAGAGAGCACAGATAACTTTTTTTTTTTCTGTTTACAGAAAATCTGTGGAGCGCTTATACAGATAAGGGAGCATATGTAGAAAAGAAAGATATGCCTTCACTTCCTGTGCCAGAGGAAATAAAAACTAGCAGCCTACCTTATGTATTGACGGACATCATGACCTACTTTACGATGTTGGTAGGAATTTATTTCCCATCTGTGACAGGTAACACATTCTTTCATTTGGAGGCTTTCTGTTATTTCTTTTTTCTTTTTTGCCTTTTTTTGGGGAAAAGATTGGGAGGAAGGCTGTTGTGAGATTACAGAACTTCTTTCCTTACAAATAAAGTAGAACTTTTGTTGAGCACATATGAGATCAGTAAAAGGTGGGTCTCAGGCTTAAGCCAGTGGTCTGGGAAGTTCTTTAAAAAAAGCATTTTGAAAAAAAATTTCCATTTCATTGTTTTCTTTGTAATCCTATGTATTTTATGCATTTAAAAACATTCTGAGGAGTCCATAGATTTCACCAGACTGCCAAAGGGCTAGGTGATGTTGAAGGTTCCTTCCAGCTCTGCCCCTGAAGTGCTTTGTCCATAGTCAAGGCTAAAGGAGCCTCAGAGCCTTGGGGAAGTTAGAAAAACAGCTAGCTAGATAAGTTACCCGAATTACATTTTCTGAAGTGATTTTATTAAATTCTTAAATTTTTTAAAATTAAAAAAATTCTTTAAAGAAAGGAAGAATAAGAAAAAAACATTTAGATGATAGTCAGCTGAAATACTGTTTCTGATTTCCCTAAATCTTTTAGGGAAGGGGAAAACATTTAGTATTGGGGAAGAGAATGAGTTTCAGTGTTAACTTACTCTCTCTGGTCATTTTATCACAAAGTATTATTTTATTGTGTGTCAGTGGAAATTATTTTTCAAAATTTTAAGGTAAAAATTTACATTCAATTTGGAAGGTAATCTACCAGTTAAAATTTTATTTTATTTTTTAATTAAATTTTATTTTGGGAGGCAGGGTTAAATGATTTACCTGGGATTACAAAGCTAGTAAGTGTTGTCAGAGGCTACATTTGAATTCAAGTCCTCCAGGGCTGGTGCTGTATCTACCACAGAGTTAAATTTATCTTAAAGGCAGTGGCTGAAAAGGAATTTTAGCTACTGGGATAGCCCAAGTTTTCAGCATTAGAAACAACTGTATCTATCACAAAAGTGTTCCAAAATGTTTCTCTTCTTGAATGTCATGAGAATGATTTGTAGCACAGAATCTGCCACTCCAGGCATTCAGTTTCATCTTTTGGGGGTGTAGAAGATTAATTCTTAGAAGCAAAAAATGGAAAAAAAAAGTTTTGAATCAAAGCTCAGCCTACTCCAAAGGGTGTTATGATGGAAAATGCTATCTTCATCCAAAGAAAGAACTATGGAATTTGAATGCAGATTGAAGCATACTATTTGCTAATTTTTTTTCTCTTCTGTTTAGTTTTGTTTCCTCTTTCTGGTAGTTCCTCCTATTGATTCTAATCTTGCTTACAACATCACTAATGTGAAAATATGTTAAAAATATGAAAATATGTAATAGTAATGTATATGTATAGCCTATATCATATTGGGGAGGGTGGTGGGGAGGAAGGGGGAGAAAAATTTTAAACTCAAAAGCATGGAAAAGGATTGTTGATAAATCAAACTAAATTAATAAAAAAAAAATTAAAAAAAAAAAGCTCAGCCCTGAAAAGGGAACCATTAGCTGTTATCCAGAAGACTCTTATCCCACTGCTCACTGAAGACTGCTTCACCTGCATACAATATAGCACACACCACTTCATCTCGTATGAAGGATTAGTTAAGCTGTAAGCAGATGGACAAACATTAACTCTCAAGGATTTGTGTATTTCTTTTCAAAGCATGCATTTCTCCCTCCCAGGACTTACCTCTGATAGAATGATGTTTTTCAGTTTTAGGGTGACTCAAGTTTAAAAGCTGGTATCCATGCATCTTTCCTTACCGCTTAATTTAGCTGTCTATAAAATGGAGTAGTTGTACTGAAGGGCCTCTGAAGTCCCCTCCAGGTCCCCTCTTAATGGTCCTGTGACATTACTTAACTTTTGAACCTTAATCTCCTCATCTACAAAATGAGAGAATTGGAACAGATGACCACCACTATTCCTTTCAGCCCTTTTCCCTATATTCTCATTACAGCCTGCTATTTTTAGTACTCTGTTGTCATCTGAAGTCATTGATAATGCTAGAGTAAATTATTTTATGATCACTGTCCAGTTAAAAGCTAGTATTTTTCATTCCAAAATCTTAATCAGTTTTATTTAAAACAACATCAACTGTATTATAAATAGTGTTGTAATTTTTTAGAGGAATATTTTGAGAGCTCTGGCAGGGACTTCATAACCCTGTAGGAATTCCCACCACTAATAATGTAAATCTCCATAATTTATAGTATTTGAGTTGCCTGGAGTATTAAGGGGCCCTAATGGAATACTGTAAATAGTGAAGCACTTACTTTATTTTTATTTTTTAAATACTTAAATTTTTTTAAATACCCAAATTAAAATTTTTAAACACCTAGATACCTAAAGTGGTATATTTTTTATTCAATATTTCTTTCTTTTCTTTTGTATTATTTTTATTTGAAGTTTTGAGTTCCGGATTCAGTCACTCTTTCCCTCCCTGCCCTCCCCGATCCCTGAGACACTAAGCAGTCAGAGATTATGCATGTAAAGCACTTATTTTAGACCTTCCACTTCTCGTTTCATGGGAATTGAAAGGGCGTATTTTGAGACTCGTTTTTCATCACAGGCTAGTGTAATGCTGCAAGAATAGCTCAGCTTTCTAATGAGCGATCTGCTTGAGTTCAATCTGTCAGTACCTCTTTCTGGTGAATGATCCTCCATGCCCCTCCATGTCCATGCGAGATTGGAAAGCTCATTAGCTTTATGTATGTTGCTTTTTGTTTTAAAAGCTCCTAGACAGCCAGAGCTCATTTCCCTCTTGTCGAAGAATATCACTGATTTTCTAAAAGACCAGTTTAGGTGAACCAGTGGTTGTAATGCTTCTACTTGGAGGCAACAAAGAGGGTTCTAAATGGGACAGGAGGTAACGTTCATCCCAGCTGCACAGTTGTTCCAGATCCTCAGGTTTGTGTAATAATCCTCATTTGATACCCCAGCATGACTGCATGTAGAAGGAGATTTAATAGCTTTGAATACATCTTATCTTCCATAAAAGGGTCAGATTAGATGAATAGCAACTAAATCCAGTGAAATGATAGTCTCCACTGGAATTTTGCCTGGCCTTTTCTGCCTGCCTTTGTCACCATGCAAATGTTCCCTTTTCTGTGAATGGAATAGTGAAACTTCTGCTGTTGTGATAAGGTGTCACTACCATTGTAAACATATGTTTAAGGAGCTTCAGGTGAGCTGCTAAGTCCCAGAGCCACCCAGCTGCTGCCATGTTCCACTAGATCTCAGCCTGGCCAAGAAGTACGCAGGTTTGAGCCCTCTCTTTATGTTACTGTAGCTGGGGGAGCTTTGTGTGTCTTGTGTCTGGCAACATTCCATCCTCTTGTCATCAGGGCAGAAAGAATAACCTAGAGACTTGGAACAAAGCTGAGTACCACTGATCCAGGCAAGTTCTACTTGGTTATTGCAAACTGAAAGAGGGAGGCTCTTAATTCTAAGTGAAAATGAAGCTTTTTCAAGTGGCGAGAACAAACATCTTCCCAAAAGCTGTCTGCATTATTCAGCACTTAATTAGGAAATAAATACAAGATGTTTCTCTCATGTTGCACAAAATCATGTTGGGTTAATAGAGAAATAAAGATGTGGAACTTAAAAATATGACATGTACACACATTTATATACATGCACATGTATATATATGCATATGCTATATATGTGCATACATATATTTACATGCAGATAGATGTACATGCAGATATACATTCACGTAGATACGACTAAGAAGCACCTTTATTGTCAGTGCCTCTTTCCTTGAAACGGACTAGATTTTTTCAGCTGCGGGTTTTTGGATCACGTATATTTTGTTTAATTTTAACCTGAAGATCTTAACCAGGGTTTGTGTTAGGGTAAGCATAAGTTGGACCAAAGAAGGTCTTATTGGACTTAGTTACTTATTTTCCTTTGGCCCTAGAGACCATTTTTGCTGTTTTTAAGGCCAGCCATGTTCACTTGGAGTTCAGGAAGAAGCAGGGATCACTTTGGTACCAGTGATATTCTAGGGGGTGTAATTAGGTGAGGGCAAAGGGGGGAGGGTTGTCCTAAGGAACTGAAATTTAGAGGTGCTACCAGCCCTTAAGCAACACAGAAACAGTTATATTTAGTTAAAACAAGAAGCTAACATCATCCTTCTCACCCAGACCCCCATATCCCTCTTGCCCTCTGCCCATTATCATTTGAAGTCATGACGCCTCTTTCCTCTGGTACAGGGCTATTAACCCTTTTTGTGTCATGGACCCCTTCTCATAACAATGTGCTTAGATACATAAAACAATGCACATGTTTATGAGGGGAACCAATTATGTTGCAATATATTTCTCAAAATATGGTTTTACTTTATTTTTTTTTTTAAGTTCATGGACTATGTCTGGTTGAGAACCTCTCCTTTGATGTGTTTTTTGCTACTTTCTCTAAGCATAAAAAATTGTTAGGGCTCTGCAGTGACCCTTTGGTTGTTCATTGCGCTTTATGGGAACTAGACAGGATATTTAAAAAGTGACATTTTAGGTAGTAGCATCAGTTAGCCCTTGCTGGAACTCCTTACCGAGAATTCCTTTTCCTTGGGCCATTCAGATTATAAACAGGGAGGCTTAAAGCTTAGTAAGATCATTCCCACTGATCAGTTAAGGGATTGTTGAGATTTGAGATAATGTTCTGGCACAGAAGAGAGTACAGTTATCCCTTCCACATTGTGAATTTCCCCATCATGGTTTCAGTATATCTGAGGTTGGCGTAAGAAGTTTAATGGGAGTTTTGGGGGAGTTTGGTGGAAGCCACAGACTTTATGTGAAGGCCGGACAAAAAGTTTAGAAACTCAGAAATGGATAAAATATGTGTATAGTATTGCATAATATCAACATATTTTATCTTTTAATACCATAACAATTCGGGCTTCTTCTCTCGCACGAAGGGGGGGCCAAAAAATTTTACATAAATTTTCTAGACCACGAGGATGCCACATCCCTAATTCCCTTGATGTGGAGGGGCTACAAAGGCAGCTGTGACTGAGTATTGATATTGAACATTAAATGAGGGAGGAGGAGTATTATCTTTCTTTTGAAAGTGTGACATTTTAATAGTATAATTTTTGTCCATGTTACTAGGAAGCTTACCTTAATTCTACTTTGCCAGTTGTATGCTTCACTACTTCATAGAATCAAAGCCATTTTGTTAGAAATTCTTTTTAAAAATGTAGTCTAAATATGAAAATGTTTTACATGGTTGCACGTGTATAACCTATATCTGATTGTTAACATCTTAGGGAGGGAGGAGGGCAAGGAAAGAGGAAGGAATAGAATTTGGAACTCAAAATTAAAAACTCAAATATTAAAAAGTTGTTTTAACGTAATTGGAGAAAAAATATATTAAAAATAATAGAAAAAATGTCTATTTCCTTGTCTACTTAGTAGATCATCTTGAACATGATTTAACCTTTATTTTGCTGTTCATTGATAATTTATTTCTGAGATGGGAGGCTTTACCTCCCTTTAACAACCTGTTTTCCCATCCCCTTGCTAGCTTATTGCCTCTGGCAGTGGCTGGGGAAGATGGATAGTCAGAATTGGTGAAATTATATGTTAAACGAGAGAAAAAAAAATCAGAATGGGGTAAGGTCCCAAAGAATAACCAGCCTGGCTTGAGTTCAGTGGTTTTGCAGATGGCAGATTGAAGTTATGTTCTGATGTGGGTGAGTTTGACCTCTGAATAAGCAAGGCATTTCTGTGGGCCCTTAATTTCAACTTAAAAGTTTGCATATCTCTCGCAGTTTATAAGATAGATGAAAATAACTAGTTTTGTCTGTTTTAGGTATTATGGCAGGTTCAAACCGATCTGGTGATTTGAGGGATGCGCAGAAATCCATCCCTACTGGGACAATTTTGGCAATCGCAACCACATCTTTTATCTGTATCCTTTGGGGAAAGATGTTAAGATATTAGATGGCTTTGTTCTGGTCTTCTTTTGTGGAATGTCAAATTTCACATCTCAATTCTCTTTGCTGATAATTTCTTTCCTAACAATTGTACTGATCGGAATCAGAATACAGATTTGTTTCCACAAGAATTTCTCAAGCCTGTGACTGTAAATTGTTGTTTTTCTAAGTATTTGGAGCAAATAGAATTATTTGTAGCATGGCAGAAAGTTATTCAATAAATTGGGGAAAAGGAGAAAAAAAATCATGAAATTTTAACACATTATTTTAAGATTAGTTCTTGCTTTTGGGGGGGGTATTGGAGATGCTGTCTAAACATTTAATAATTTAATGTTTAATAATCTTTTGGGAGTATGATATTCTGTTATGCTGTAGGGATATCTTTGGCAGTGCCTAGAAGAATTCCCTAGCTGTATAGCCAGCTCCCCCTTCTCCATAGTTTCCTTAGTTCTTGAGCTTATTTCTGTATTTTTGTTGACTTATCATTGTCCCTTAACTTACCAAAATAGATTTGTCCTGCATTGTCCTTTTTGGAGCCTGTATAGAAGGTGTAATTTTGAGAGATAAGTATGTTCATTTTAATTTTTGGTTTCTGATATGCAAACTTTGATTTCACCAAGCAAAGCAGCATTTAAATAGGAGATTGAAATCCTCTGTTGCACTTAAAAGTTGTAGTTAAAATGTTATATACCCACAATATGATATATCATGATATATTATACATCATACTATGTATACATAATATAATATATTGTATTATATTTTGCATGTGTATAACATACAGTATATATAAGATGACACAGTATATTATGTTGTATGTGATATACAGAATAATACTCTGCATATGGGTGTAATATACAATATATATACACATGTACACATATATGCGTACCCGCCTACATAAGAGTCTAATTTGAATAGTCTTCTTTTGTAGAGCCCTTAATAGCACCTTAATTCACTTTAAAATAATTTCTTCATTTGAACCAAAAGTGCTGAATCATGTCCGCATTATTAGCTATAGTTTGCAAAATGATCAAAAAAAACAGAAGTGAAAAAAATCAAGAAGTTCGTCATCTGCTTGTGTTTTGGTAAATCAAAAACCTATCACTACGAATACTCAGGCTTATCCTTTCCTCCTTTCTAGGTTTGGAGAAGCCCTGAAAGGAAATCTTGTGATTGGCATGCTGGCATGGCCATCTCCCTGGGTCATTGTCATTGGCTCCTTTTTCTCCACCTGTGGGGCTGGCCTACAGAGTTTAACAGGTGCACCTAGGCTACTGCAGGCTATTGCAAGAGATGAGATTGTGCCTTTCCTTCAGGTGAGGACAGATTTTTTTTTTAAAAGACTTTTCTCACTAACTTGGGCATGGCAGTTAGCACGCATTTATTAAGCACCAACTATGTTCCAGGCACTGTATTAAGTGTTAGTGGTGTAGAGACAAAAATGAAACAGTTCCTGCCCTCAGGGAGCTTCTTTTCTATTCAGGGAGACATAATCACATTGCTCTTCTGAAATAATTGATTTGTACTTAGGGAAAGAAACAGTAATAACCATGCTATCACATGAAACGTAGCCTCGATGGCCAAGCTGATGTTCATCAGATGTACCAGATGAACACTACAGGGAAAATAAAGATTTCTTCTTTAAGGGCATAGCTTGCCTCTGAAGGCAATCGTGTAGTGTGGGTAGTGAATTCAGTTTTAAAGAAAGCTACTAGTGATTGCTTATGTCTTCTATAAAGATGGCTTACAGAATGCATTTAACGAAAGATTTTAATCATTTTATCATTGATTGGCCAATAATAGATTGTAGCCCAAGCCTCACGTGCATTATTTGGGTTTTGTTGTCTCTGGATGAGTGTAAATAGCAATTGTTTCTCTTCTGGACAGAAACCCAGAGGTTCTTCTCTCTCCCAGATTGATTTTTTTTCTTTTTCTTTTTTTTCTTTTCTTTTTTTTTTTTTTGAGTAGGTAAAAGAGGCCAGCTTTTGCCTTATTTCTTACCTAGCCTTAAATCACTGAATGGATATTGCGTGAGACAGACTGAGACCTGGGGCAGACTTTAGCTTAAAAAGAACATGGTCTCCCACTGCATCCTGGGCCATCACCAGTTGTCTTGACTCCTGTGGAGAGAGTGGGGCTGATGACTGCGTGGCTCTGCCTCACTTAAATCCAATTCACTTGCAAGTTAAGACATCACGCTTCTGATGTCATTGCCCTCTTCAAGAATGAAGGATAAACAACAACTAAAAGACCTTGATCATTTATACTGATTACTTACAATGAAATTATTTCAGTTAGTCAGAAAAAAGCAGTATAGTCCAATTCTTCTGGTCAGTTTTCTCTCTCCCTGAAAACTCCTTGTACTTCTTAGCTTATGTGGTTATTAACAGGATCATCTCATAGAATTGTAAGATTCCGAGAACGATCTTAGAACAGAAAGCAAAGAAATAGAATTCTTTTGTTAATTTAAATAATTAATACTTAATTTAATGATTAAAGACTAATGTCTTATCTTTGGAGGCAGCTGTGGCGGAGTCATTGTTAGAAAGTTTGTAAAGAGGCCTTTGGCTTGGAATAGCTTATATATTCATTGGCCCTTCTTTTACTCCGTGAGGCTGCAGAGAGTAAGCCATACCCATATCCTCTTCTACATGGCAGACCTTCAGATATTTGAGAACTGCTGTCTTGTTTCCTCCAAACTAAACATCTGTTGTTTGTTTAGTCAATCATTGTATGATGATGTATTTTGATATCCCTTGCCATCTTTGCATTCCTTTTGGGTATACTGCATGTAAGCATCCCCTTTTATAGGACAGTACACAAAATTGAGCATGATACTTCAAATGGAGTTGACCTGTGCAAAACAAAAAACTCCTGGTTTTGAATCATATTGTTTAAATTTAAAAAAATAAATAAACTCCTGAATATTTTGTTTTTATCTTCATCACTAAAACAGCCTCCAGTGTCCCTTCTACTTGGAATTGTTTCTCTTCCAACTAAATACTGTCTTACCTTTCACTTTCAGTGAAAAGTGCCATTAATGTGTTTAGCTTTAAATGATTTAAAAAAAAATGACTGGAATATTTTGTCAATTATTTTCTGAATTTGGGATATTTTATAATTTATGTGAACCAATAAAATTTTCCTACCTGCTAAGTATCCTTTCCCCAGTAGCCAAAGATGGGTGTTAGAACTTCTGCTAAAAAAAATTTAGGTGACAACAACAATACTTGCATCTTTTAGCAGATGTTTATAGCACTTGATGGCTGTGTTCGTTCATTAGAGTAGGTAATCCCTCAACTGATATCCATTTTAATCCTTCCAGGCCTCAGGTTAAGTCCAAATTAATTTATTGTTATTTGTGTTTTTGTTGTTCAGTCGTGTCAGACTCTCTATGACCCCATGGACTATGTCTGTGCAGTTTTCTTACCAAAGATAATGTTTGCCATTTCCTTCTCCAGTGTGTCTCCATTTTACAGATGAGAAACTAAGGGCAAGTAGGGGTTAAGTGATTTGTCTAGGGCCACACAGCTAGTAAGTGTCTGAGACTGGCTTTGAACTTAGATCTCCCTGACTCCAGGTCTGGTGTTGCTATCCACTGCACCCAGTTGATTTGTTGGACTCCCCCAAATTGCCACTTGTGATCAGCCTTGTGGTTCTGATACTTTCTGAACTTAGCTGGACTTGCCCTCAGACTATAGATGTACAGTTATTACCAGCGCTAACCCTAGAGACTTCAGAGCTAGAATTTTACATTCCATTAGCATGGTCTTCAGGAACCCAAGGTCATCATTCTGCACTAATAAGGCATTGAACCAGCAGTGTAGAGGAGTGTATTTTAGGAGGAGGAGATTAACAACAACAAAATCCTTCCAAAAATGGCTGACTGATGCCACCAGCTGGATGTATATACGTTGCAGAATTATTTTTGGCTTCAAGCAGTTGCTCTTTGGCCTCAAGGAATGTTTCTATCCCGTTGATGTGTTTTGCGGCCCTTGAAGGCCAATTCCTGACCCTGGTCCCCTTTTTGCTTTGCAGATTTGAGCTTAGTACATTAATCAGCAGGCAAGAGAATACACATTGATCATCGTTCCAAACAAAATAATTTTTAGGACTACTAGTTCTGTTCCTTCCAGGGTTATTGAGGATAGCTTTTTCTTATTTTTATTGGACATTTCTTCTCAGAAGCAGCTAAGTAGTTTAGCTCTTAACATTTGGTTCCTTTTTGAGTTGTTTGGTGTTTTTTGTTGACATTTTGGGAAAATTCATTATTTGTAGTTTTTCTCCCTCACATATAACAAAACTTTAGAAAAAGTTATACGCACAAAGAGAGCTGAGCGTGCCTTTTTGTTTCAGCCCTAACTGTAAAAAAAAAAAACCCTAAAACTTTTGTTTATTAGAATGTGGACCTTTGTCATACCTCTTCAGCAAAACAGACTCAAAAATAAATATATTTATGCTCTTTACTTTAATTAGGTGTTTGGTCATGGGAAAGCAAATGGGGAGCCCACATGGGCCTTGCTCCTCACTGCTCTCATCTGTGAAATAGGAATCCTGATTGCTTCTTTGGACAGCGTAGCACCAATTCTTTCAATGTAAGTACACTTCTCAGGATGGAAGTACAGTAAATATTGTGTAAGTAAATTCCATTTGTTTGACTTTGAAAGTACTTCTCTCTTTTTCATTTTTCCACTCCCTAATTCTTTCTTCTTTAGTAATAGATATTCTGATTTTTAAAAATTTAGCACCTGAAAAAATACATTTGGGAATTCCTTATGGCCAAATCAATATGTGTTTTAAGTGCCTGATGTTTTTATGTTAGCACAGTGCTAGTTGTTGTCTTTCCCCCAAAGGGGACCAAAATGACATCACTGTGTTGGGGGGTCAGGGTACAGTGTGTCCAGCTGTGGCTGATGAGACCAGTATGAGCTTGGAAGGATCTACCACAGGTTAAGCACAAATAATCCATATTAACATTTGGAGTGTTGTAAAGATATAAAGAAGATGCTCTGTCAGGCCACAGAACTCACAGACTAACTGAGAATATGTAATGTAGAGTAGGGTAAAAAAGTCTTAACTATATAATATACAAATATATATAATATAAATTGTACAAATATATATTATACAAATATATGAAATAAACAATACATCATCTTAGGATCATATCTGTAGGCTAGAAGGGGATTTAGAGGTGATCTAGCCCTACCCCACCCCAGTTTTACAAATGAGGAAACTGAAGTCCAGACTGGTAAAGAGACTTACCCATGGTCACAGCTATGGAACCGGGATTTGAACCTGGGTCCCCTAACTTAACATTGTCTAGTTTCTGCTGCGCCACAGAGATGGTAACAACATACGGTGTGGCTCATGGCCACAAAACATATAGTGTGTGTCATGGCAGTCCTGTGCTGAGGTTATTTACTTCAGCTGTTGCCTCTTGAAGAGTAGCATTTGGATTGGGAGAGTTAGAAGGCAAGAAGTAGAAGTGGAGAAAAAGGAGTGAATGGAACCTGAATGGATCTTAACTATGCAAGTTCATGATGATCATGATGAAAGACTTTAGAAAGATTGATAAGTCACCTGAGTGTGCAGAAAGGATGAGAAAGGGGGTGAAATTGGAACAGATAGAGCAATTAAGTTATTGTTTATGGACTAGAGTGATGGCAGTCAACGTGGCCGTGTATCTGAGAGTCTTTGTAGAAGAATCACAACAGTACCTGGTATCTCCATATACAGGGAAAATCCAGGCTCTTGAGGAATGAAAGATAAGTCTAGAGGACCGGATGACGTGGGTTACTGTGAATGGAAATGTTGAACCTTAAAAGAAGAGGCTCTTTCAGCGTGAACAGGAGTTAGGTTTTGGATCTGTTATGATAGAAGTGATAGCCTATCCCAGTAAAGATTGATTGTTGGCAGCAGGAAATGAAAGGTCTGAGCCTGTGAGATAGGTAAGCATTAAAGAGAAAGAGATTTGCCAAAAAAGATTTGGTAGTGAACTCTCAGAGAGTGCATGAGTTTATTAGCCAAACTCAGGGCGTAGGGTTGCTAACCCTTATAGGTCATTTTACCCTTTGGTTTTCAGTAAACTTTTCCACGCCTCCTATTTGATAGGAATGGAAATCAGTTTTAGCATTTACCATGTACAGAAGTAATACAGTGAATTATAGAATAGAGCTGAGAATCAAAATTCGCAGAGCTAAGTTGTCATTAATGTAATTAAAACCTTTTGGAATATTTTAATTAAATATTAAATTTAATTTTATTAAATTTAATTTTATTTATTTATTTGGTAAATAAATAAATTAATGAATAAAAGCAATGTTTCCATTTCATAAAAACCTGTGTCGTAAATACTATACATTGCTTTCAAAGCAGCCTAGCTTTTCTTTGTTTCTTTGTAGGTTTTCTT
Organism: Phascolarctos cinereus; assembly: GCF_003287225.1. Classification (NCBI taxonomy): domain Eukaryota; kingdom Metazoa; phylum Chordata; class Mammalia; order Diprotodontia; family Phascolarctidae; genus Phascolarctos; species Phascolarctos cinereus. The sequence continues at coordinate 395,470,434 of NW_027555847.1, read as the reverse complement.
TTCTCTGTATTTTATTTATCCCCTCCTCTCCTACCTCCCCTACACTAGAGAAGGCTGCAACGAAACTCTCATACAGAGAAGGTTTTTTTTTAAACATTCATTTTTCAAAAATTTTGAGTTCCAAATTCTCTCCCTGTCTTCAGTCCCCCACCAATTGAGAAGGCAACCAGTGTGACAGCAGTTACAGTTGTGAAATCATGGAAAATATATTTCCATATTAGCAATGTTGCCAAAAAAAACAAAAGGCAAGAAAAATAAGGAATGAAAATATCATACTTAAATCTCCATGCAGACTTCATCAATAATTCTCTCTTTGGAGGTGGATAGCATTTTTCATCATGAGTCCTTCAAAATTGTCTTGGATCATTGTCTTGATAAGAGTAGCTTTCACAGTTGATTCTGATGTTATTACAGTGTTTTCTTGGTTCTGCTCATTTTACTTTGTATGAGTTTATCGAAGACTTCCCAGATTTTTCTGAAGCCATCCTGCTCTTTTTTTCTTCTGGTACAGTAGTATTCCATCACAATCATATCAGCTTGTTTAGTCATTTTACAGTTGATGGGCATCTTTTCAGTTTCCAAGTTTTTGCCACCACAAAAGAGCTGCTATATTTTTGTATAAATAGGTCTTTCTTCTATGATCTCTTTGGAGTACAGACCTAGTAGTGGTATTGCTGGGTCCTAACGTATATATAGTTTTATAGCTTTTTGGGGATAGTTCCAAATTGTTCTCTAGAATGGTTGGGTCAATTTACAACTCCACCAACAGCGCAATAGTGTCTCAATTTTTCCGCATCCCCTCTAGTATTTGTCATTTTTCCTTTTCTATCATGTTAGCCAATGTAATGGGTGTGATGTATTACCTCAGAGTTGTTTTAATTTGCATTTCTTTAATCAGTAGTGATTCAGAGCATTTTTTTCATACGACTATAGATGGCTTTGATGTCTTACGAAAACTGCCTTGCATATCCTTTGACCATTTATCAATTGGGTAGTGGCTCTTATTATTATAAATTTGATTCAGTTTCCTAAATATTTGAGAAATGAAGCCTTTATTAGAGAACCTTGCTATAAAATTATTCTCCTGGTTTCCTGCTTTCCTTCTACTCTTGGCCGTAGTGGTTTTGTTTGCAAAACCTTTTAAATTTAATATAATGATGTCCCGTGATCCTCTCTGTTTCTTGTTTGGTTAAAATTTTCTGTGCTCCCTAATTTCCTTATGAATTATCATAAGCCTTTTTATGTTAAAATATAAAACCATAAAACCTTTTATGTTTGTCATGTACCTATTTTGACCTTATCTTGGTATTCAGTGTGAGATGTTGGTCTATACCTAGTTTTTACCAAAATGCTTTCCAATTTTCCCAGAAATTTTTGTGATAGTTTTGTTTCCTCATTGTCCTAATTCTTTTGATTTCTTTTTCCTGTCTTCTTGCTGTAGCTAATGTTTCTAGTACAATGTTGAATAGTAGTAGTGGTAATGGGCATCCTTATTTCACCTCGATCTTATTGGGGAGTCTTCTAGTTTATCCCCATTACAAATAATCCTTGTATTTGGTTTTAGATAAAAACTACTTATCATTTTAAGGAAAGTTCCATTTATTCTGCTGCTTTCTACCATTTTTAATAGGGATGAGTAAATTTTTTTCAAAGGTTTTTTTCTGCATCTATAAATGCATATAAATCATGATTTTTGTTTTTGTTACTGCTGTTTTCAAATGTGTGGTTATCATTTTCCTAATATTGAACTAGTTCTTCATTCCTGATATAAATTCCACCTGATCATAATATCTGATCTTTATGATATATTGCATTAGTCTCCTTGCTGATATTTTATTTAAATTTTTTGCATCTATTATTTAGGGGAATTGGTCTATAGTTTCCTTTTGGTTTAGGTATCAAAACCATTTTTGTGTCATAGAAGGAATTTGGTAGAATTCCTTCTTTACCTATTTTCCCAAGTAGTTTATGTAACATTGGAATTAGTTCTTTAAATGTTTGATAGAATTCATTTGTGAATCCATTTGGACCTGGAGATTTTTTCTTAGGGAGCTCGTTGATGGCTTGTTCATGAGAACAGCTTACATTTTGGATAACCACTATTTGCCATTTTTTGGAACCAGATTGGCTCAGGAGGCCTTCATTTTTTCTACACTTACCAAGCTTTCATTGGCCAAGGATAATTAGGCCAAATCCCTCCTGCTCTCTGGTCTCTGCAACTTTTCAAGATTGTGATGTTTGTGCAACATTGGTGTGATCTTTTGTACTTTCTGTTTTTCAGGTTTTTCCTCATGTGCTACATGTTTGTGAATTTGGCATGTGCTGTGCAGACTCTTTTGCGTACCCCAAACTGGCGTCCTCGTTTCAAGTTTTATCACTGGTAAGCTAATAGTATGTTTATTTCTGCAGATCATATGATAGGCTCACAGAGCATTTTCAGTTGTTAATAGAGTGTTTGGTGGATAAAGGTATCCTCTATTCATTAGGTCTTAAGTACTTTGAGGTAATATGTTGCATAACTCTTGATATTGGTTTATTTTATTTTATTTTATTTTTTGGTGAGGCAGTTGGGATTAAGTGACTTGCCCAGGGTCACACAGCTAATAAGTGTTATGTGTCTGAGGCCAGGTTTGAACTCAGGTCCTCCAGACTCCAGGGCTGGTGCTCTATCCACTGCACCACCTAGCTGCCCTGATATTGGTTCTTTTTAATCAAAGCTGTGACTTTATTGGTGTAAGGTAGCTCCTGTTAAAAATGCTGTTATACAATGGTGCCCCTCTGGTAGTCCAGAGCTATGAGAGGTTACTTGAATCATTCAGGGTCAGGCCACTCAAATGGGTCAGAGGCTGGACATGAACCTAGGTCTTTTTGACTCCAAAATTAGCTCTCCAACTGTGATGCCACTGCCTAATCACATGTCATATATCTCTTACCTAGTCATATATTTGCTGACTTCAAACCTGGATACTCGGAGCAACGTTCTAATTACCCTGCAGTTTCTTTAATGGAATTCTTGCCGAAGTCTTGTCATTGTCTTTTTATATTGTAGATATATTAATATTACAGCTATAAGCTATCTTTAAAAGCAGAGATTGTGCATTTTTCTAATTTGTGCCATATTAGCTCAAGAGAGGGCTACTAATTCACACGTCTGTCAGGTAAAATAACTTTCTCCCTTTAGCCAACTTACCAGCTTTGCCCTTTTACCTTTAATATTGGAACACAGTGATTTGGTTCTATTATTTTCAGATCCATATCTGCTTAGTGAAGTATTAGAAGTATTGCCATGCAAAATTGTGAAGTGTTCTGAGTTACTTCTTGCTAAATCAAATGTCACCTTTGCTGTTAGGCATTTAAAGCCCTTCACAACCTGGGGGCAATAGACCTTTCCAGCCTTATAATATACATTATTCCCCTTCCCACATTTCATCACCTGTCTCCGCATTGGCTGTCCCCCATGCCTAGAATGCACTCCGTTAGAAGTACTAGAATTAGAAGTAGAAGAATTGGAAGTATTAGTAAAGTATCACTTAGTGAAGTATAGATGGGGGAAATAGTTCCGTCTTATAATTTTTAAATAATTTTTTTGTGTGTGTGTCCATAGGACCCTTTCCTTCCTTGGGATGAGCTTGTGTCTTGCCTTGATGTTCATTTGCTCTTGGTACTATGCTTTGTTCGCCATGCTGATTGCAGGCTGTATCTACAAGTACATTGAATACAGAGGGTAAGTGGGTCTGTTTTTCTCTTACAGTTTTTATTTCTAGAGTTCTTATTATGAATTAATAAACTTAGCAGTCATAGAAAAGAGGTGACAAGTGCTCAGAAAACATGGGAAATTTCAAATGAATGTGTATCTAAGTGGCATGTATCAGCATCCGTTGTGGGCATTGTTTATGTGCATATGCATGCCTATATTGAAACCAAGAGTCTCCCCCTTTTCTTTTTTCTGAGCTATATAACTTAATATAACTGAGCTGTACAACTTTTCAGTTGATTAAACTAAATGGCACAACCCTTCCCAAGGGGAAGTCCAGTTCATTGCCTTTTTGGGTAATTTTGGCCCAGGAGCCAAGATGTTTTTTACATTTTTAAATGCAGTAAAACTTTAAAACTTTAAGATGTAAACTATTCTTTGTTCTTGGGCTGCACAAAACAAAAAACCCCAAGAGTTATACACAGTTGGGGGGTTGGGGGGCCGGGTGTGTGGGTGTGGGTGGGTGGGGAGTGAGGCTCACATTTGGGTGTGTTTTGACGTAGTACCTATCTGATGATATGTATGACGTACAGCTCTCCTCTTCAAGTATGTGCAGCCACATTTATCCAGAAACAAAAGACAAGCAACCTTTCCTGAATGGTTTTTATTTTTCATCATCTTGTGTGATGGAAAATTGGGCCAACCCCACGAAGTGTTCTGAGCATTCAAAGCCCTTCACAACCTGGGGGCAATAGACCTTTCCAGCCTTATAACACATTATTCCCCTTCCCGCATTGCATCTCCTGTCTCCCTATCTCTGCATTGGCCGTCCACCATGCCTAGAATGCGCGCCATCCTCAACTCCACCTCTCACAGTCTCCAAATTTCTCTAAAGGCCACCTTTTGTAACTTACCTAACTTTCCGCCTTCCATATGCTCATGTCTTCTCTCCTCCTCCCACATTCTCTTTACCTGTTGTATGTATTAATTTCTGTTTATGTGTATAATTATATGTGCGTGCATGTGTAGCTAAGTAGCTACATTTCCCTTATTCCTATTACTGCCCATATAGACTTTTTGCCTTAGTTTAATTAATTGATTAGTACATAATTATTTTGTGTGATTACATGCCTGCACCTGCACCTCGTCCCATCTTAGAACATAGGTTTACTTTTGGTAATGAAGTTTTTGACAGTGTCTTTGGCATGTACTCCATTCATTAATAGGGGTTTTTTTGTGGTATGCTGTTAAGCTAGCACAGTGATTAAAATGTTCTGGCTTAGGTTATTAAGTTTTAATATAGTGGCCTAATCACTCTCAGCTGGTTTTTTGAAATGATTTTTTTTATTTTTGTTTTCTGTTTCGTACATAACTACAGTATCCCATGTAACCCTACTTCTGCGTCCTCTTGGACAGCCATCCCATATGACAAATGGTATTTTTTTTTTAAGAGAAAAAAAAAGTCAGCGCCATTGATCCATGTGTTGATTGTCAACTGGCTCAAAGTGAATTTTTTATTTTTCCTTTTAAGAGCTGAGAAAGAATGGGGCGATGGAATAAGAGGTTTGTCTTTGAATGCTGCTCGTTATGCATTACTACGGGTAGAACATGGGCCACCCCATACTAAAAACTGGAGGTAAGTTTCTCATGATCCCTCTGTCTTGAAGAACACCACCTTGTTCATCCCCATATTGTGGTGTCTGTCTGAAGCTAAGTCAATGCATTACTCAGTAGGCTGAAATTTTAGTGTGTTGAGTCAGGAGCAGAGCAGGAATTAAATAATTATGGTTTTGATTTCTAGCATTTTAAATTATTATTCAATGTAATATGTGTCTTTGAAATAAAAAAAACTCTTTTAGAAGTACAGCACTGAGTAGCCGTAAGAATCTGGTTGCTGAGTGAAATAAAAACCCTATTTTAATGAAATAGAATATGACATGCCTGAAAAGATGTCTATTAAGCACTCACTGTGTGCAGAATACTGCACCAGCTTGTGGGAGAGATAAAAGGTTTAGGAGGAAAACATTCCTTGCTCACAGTCGATAAAGGAGATGAGATACCCACATGGAAGGCTAAAGTACATCAGTGAATTACAAAGCAAGGTCTTGGTGAGATCTGAAGAGGAATGTTGTTTTTGAGGTTCAGGGATGGCTCATGTCAAAAATTGTTACCATATTTGGAGAAGTATAACCAATATTGAATACAGATAATTTTGGTCTTTGAAATTTGGGGGATAATCAGAGACCTGGAGGGGCACTGGGTGGTACAGTGGATAGAGCACCTGCTCTGGAGTCAGGACACCTGAGCTTAAATTCAGCCATAAGCAACTTAGTAGCTGTTTGACCCTGGGCAAGTCACTTAACCCTATTTGCCTCAGTTTCTTCATCTGTAAAATGAGCTGGAGAAGGAAATGGCAAAAATCACTCCAGTATCCTTGCCAAGAAAACCCCAAATGGGGTCACGAAGAGTTGGACATGACTGAAACGACTGAGAATTTTTAGAGAGGGGGCAAAAAAACCCATCAGCACCACTGACCAATACATTGAAAACACTCAAAAACGTGTGCAGCATGTAACACCTGTGGGCCTCCCACATCCACAAAAGGGTAGGTTGGGTTAAAATAATTTGAGTTCTTATATTTGTATTGCACAAGAATTCAGTATGGATTCAGTATCGATAGTCTTTCTGCTACTGATTATTCTCCACTTTAATTGAGGTACAACTATAAGTACTTTTGTCCAGCAGAGGGTGCTACAAACCAACAAACAACAGTCTTGAATTACTGGTCCATCCAGATCAGTTATTGAAGAAATCCTGTATTTTTATCTGTCAGTTCACTGTCACTTATTTTTCCTTCTTTTTTTTATTTTGTTTTATCCTGCAGACCTCAAGTTCTGGTGATGCTGAATTTGGATTCAGAACAGTGTGTAAAGCATCCAAGGTTACTCTCATTCACTACCCAGTTGAAGGCTGGTAAAGGGTTAACAATTGTGGGCTCTGTCCTGGAAGGAGCATACTTGGATAAACACAAAGAAGCCCAGAGAGCTGAAGAGGTATACAGTCACCCATCCTGCTTTCTCCCTATATCCAGGGCATTTTTCTGGGTTATCTAGGGCCAAAAAAGGAACAAATGGTATAAGTCAGCAGTTTAATAGTTAGAAAATTCAATGTGCTGTTTCAGAAGCACAACAGTATTTGAATTAAGATTTCATCGTCCAACATTTAATTTTTAATTTAATGTAGTATGCATCTTTATCAGCATACGTAAAATCTACCAGTGATTGTTCCAGTCCAAAAGCAGAAATAACATCCACATCATCTTGGTTTCTTTTAATGATCATATTGTAGCACCTTCAAAACATTTCTTCTCCAAAATAGAAATGTCTCCCATTACAGTGTGTTCTAATATGTAGGACATCGGGGCTGTAATTTCAGCTGACTGTGTTGAGAAACCTCAGATGTCTCTTAGGCAATATGGCATAGTGAATAGAGAACTAGATTTGGAGTTATGAAGACCTGGGCTCCTATCTGGGCCCTAACACTGACTGCTTGCTGGGCACAGGAAAGTTAATCGCTTAACTCAGTTTTTGTGGAAGCTGACTGTGATTCAGTTTTCAATACCAAATTTATTACGAGGTTCACAGAAGATAACATATACATGAAGCACCTTAGGAGCATAAAGTTTTTATTGTTATCTTATTGACAACAGCAAGGACAGGAGGAGGAGTAATTTTCTTCACTCACACTTTACTTAATTTGTTGTTTCTGATGTGAATCCAGGAACCTCTGTTAGACTGTTAATCTTCGTGTATGTTAATTCTGATTCTAATTCTAATGCTTCAGGTTTCTAGAAAGGTGATCCTATCACTGACCACTTGGTTATGTTCACTTGATTCATTGATTTTTCTTTTTATATGAGAAACCTACATAATCTGGAATAAAATTCCACAGTTTTAAACATGTGAAAGTTAATAATTTAAATTATAATTTAAATTTAAGTTATAATTTTATTTATATAGAATATACATTTAATTAAAAGTTAAAATAAGGGTCAGCTAGGTGTCACAGTGGTCAAAGCACTAGGCCTGGAATCAAGAAGACCTGAGTTGAAATCCATCACTAGCTGTGTGATCTCAGGCAAGTCATTTAGCCATTATTTGCTTCAGTTTCCTCATCTACAAAATGGGGGTAATAATAGCACGTACCTCCCAGGGTTGTTGTGAGGATCAAATGAGATGATATAAAGGTCTTAGAACAGTTCCTGGTACATAGTAAGAGCTCTATAAATGTTAGCTGTGGATAGAGTGCTGGACCTAGAATCAGGAGGACCTGAGTTCAAATGTGACTTCAGATACTTACTAGCTGTGGGACCCTGGGCAAGTCACTTAACTCTATTTGCCTCAGTTTGCTCATCTGTAAATTAGCTGGAGAAGGAAATGGCAAACCACTCCAGTATCTTTGCCAAGAAAATTCCAAATGGCGTCATGAAGAATTGGATGTGACTGAAGTGACTAAACAACACTAGAATGAAAGAAATATTATGTATTTTCCTTATGTTCATCAACTAGATGACGAATGGAGAACATATCTTATTTCTTTGTATCTCTGTATCCTCTTCTACACCCAACCCCCCCCCACCCCCACCCCCCTGTGTGGTAAATTGTAAACTCTCAAGGAATAAAATTACAGGAGAGCATAAGTTTAGAACTAGAAGGGGGCCTTGGATTTCATGTAGTCCTACCCTCATTATATGACATTATATAACATTCAGCCCAGGTATTCTGAATCCACACCCTCAATGTTCTCTGTTTCTGCCGTATCTATTGTATTGGAGTAGATCCTTTCTCAAACTGCTTTTTATAAATTGCAATTTTTATAATTTAAAAATTTTTATAAATTTTATAAATCTTACCCTTCATGTAGGGTATGGAGGAGTTTAATTGCAAGGAAGTAGGAATGCTTGTATACAATAATACTAGGGAATTTTGGCAGCAAGCCTTTTTGAAAAAGCAGCATTGGACAAAAAGCCCCCAGTGGTGGTGTCTAAAACACTGGGTGTAGCTGAACCTGTTAGAATCCATGTGCCGTCATGTGGACAGGGTAATAGATGTGTTCAAAGAAACACTTTTATGATAGACGCACGACACCTCTACCATAAAATAATTCTTTAATGGAGATAAACCCAGGTGTTATAAGTCCAGACCTTCAGTGTGCCATATTTTTGCTGTATCATATCAGTATGATTTGGAATAGATCCCTCCTCAAAGTGTGTTTTTTGTATATTAGAGCCATTGCCCTTGGTGTGGCAAAGGGAGGGATGTTTAGGGTTTGATTACAAAGACATAAGAATGCTTGTCATAGTAAGATGAGGGAATTTTTGGCAGGAGGCTTTGTTGAACAAGCTGCATCTGGGGCGGGGGGGCGGGAAGCCCCCAGTGGTGGTGTCTAGAACACGGGATGTAGTTGAACCTATTAGGATCCATGTACCATCATGTGAACAGGGTAATAACTGTATGCAAAGAAATATTTTTATAATAGACATATCACACACCTACCATCTAAATAAGTTCTTAATAGGGGATGCTGCTGTTGCTATGTAGTAATATAACTAGAAAGATCACTGTATTTAGTGTGGAGGGAGCAAGGAACAAAGTGGAGTCTTTAATCCCTGAGTATTCATTTGAATTAAGTGGGAGACAAGGTGGAAAGAGAATGTGAACAGCTATTTGTCTACTGAGCTGTGATTACCTTTGTAAATAGAAGCTGCCCTTCAAACATCCTTAAATGACACTAGTTGAAATTATCAACAGAATGAGCCTCCCTCCTTTGCAGAGATGGGAGACTGAAACAATGATTGTCAATCTCAAGTTTGTGTTGTTTTGCTGAATCTTCCCCATTTATTTTTTATTCTTATAAGAAAATGAAGGTGATTTTAAAAATGAGCCAGAAATATACTGGACTCTGTTTTTGAAAGCCATCTTCATTATGATATTTAGGGATATCTTTTTCCAAGTTGTAGCCAAAGCAGGGAAACATTCAGAATATTTCATTTCCAGATAGGATTTAACTCTGAGGGTTTCCTTAATGTAATTGCACAGGCATGGTATTTCCACGTGTTCCATTTTTGATTCTCATAGATATATAAAGGAAGAGGCGATGTCTTCCAAGTTAATCACAGTAAGCTTATCAATCAAACTTCAGAGGATTCCTACCCTTCCCCAGTTTAGATGCTCATTCTGAATTCATAACAGTAACCCAATCCCAAAAGAAATACAATTACCTATCTTTATTTCACTGTCTTGGAAACCCGGCAAGTATTAGGTCTTATTTTTAATACAGTCTTCTGCATGATTGTTGGAAAGTGAAAAACTCTTACTAAAATATGCAAAATGGTATGAATTTCCAAAAACCAGATGTAGTTTTTGAGCTAAAATTTATTGAATTCCATAAATGCGGTTTGCACTTATCTTTGAAAGGCCCAATGCTGTCCTGCTGCATGTGGGAACAATAAAAAGAAACGTCACCACAGTTGTTTTGTCTGGTGTGCCATGTATCATTTGTCTGGCATTTTATTTTTGAACCTCATAAAATACCTAACAGGTATTTCAGAAAGCATTGCTATACGTGAAACATTATGACCAAGCTTTAAACTAACCACATGTATATAGCAAAGTGAGAAAAAGCCATCCAGATGAAATAACAAGGAAGTTTGTGATTGTGCGTCTTCATATTAAAATGGAAAAGAATTCAGTTATCTGTAACTTAGTTATCTGAATTTAGTTATCTGTAACCGACAACACTGGCTTAATCTCTGTAACTGCAATTTAGAACCATACTGCCTGATCGACAAGGTGTACCCAGTGAAAACCACCTCAATTAAAATGGCGTAACGCTTTTTGTCCTTCGTACAGGATTGTTTTACGTTTAAAGCTGGAAGGGACCTTAGAACTGTCACATAGACTCCTTTCTCATTTTATACATAGCCAGGCCTTAACTTTTCTGGGCTTGGTTCTTTCAGATCACACGAGCAGAAGGTAGCAGGTTGGGGAGTTGAACACAGATCTCCAGATTTCTTCTCATTTCAAACCCAATGTTCTTTTCACGGTGCTATGCTGGCATCATTTGTGGGAACCAAGGAGAAGCTCCATGGCCATTTAATGGCATTATTTTAGAATTTAGAGGATTGGTCACTGATTGCATTCATTATCTATTCATGTGTTCTTTCTTTTAAATAAAAACTCTTAGTAATTTTTCCCACATCACTTTCATTTCCAAATATATCCGTTCCTCACTCCCCTTACCCAGTGAGCTATACCTTACAGGAAAGAAATTTTTTTCAAAGGAAAGGAAAAGGTAGTTTGGCAAAGCACATTAAACAAATCTGACAGCGTATTTGGTGTTCAACCGATGAAAAGTGTGTTTTTCATCTCTCTTCTTTGGAACCAAGCTTATTTACTGTCATGTCTCATTAAATTTTAGGGGGTTTTGGTGTAGTTGTCTATGTTTTCCTTGTTTTTCTTACTTGCATTGATTCGCAAAGATCTTCCCAAGTTTCTCTGAATTCATATTATTTTGTTTCTTATAGTGAAGATTGCATTATTTTTTTGTATCCCATTTTGCTTAGCCATTGCCAATCAGTGAATATCTACTTTGTCTCCAAGTCTTTGCTAATACAAAATACTGTTTTGAATATTTTGGTGTATCTGGGACCTTTCTGTCTTTAATCTCCTTAGGCATGTGTGTAGCATTAGCATCTCTGGGTCTAGGCATAAGGATGTTTTAATATTATTGTAGACATAATTCCAGATTCCTTTCTAGAATGGTAGAACCATTAGAACCATAGCTCTACTAACTGTGTTAGTGTACCTTTATATCTGTAGCTGCTCCAGCTTTCCCTATTTGTTTTGTCATCTCTGCCATTTGGGATGTGAGCTGAAACCCCAGAGTTGTTTGGATTTGAGTTTTTTTTTTTCTTAGTGATATGGAGCATCCATTTATATGGTCACCAATATTTTCAGCTCTTATTTTGAGAACTGTCTTAAACTTTTATCATTTGATCTTTTATCAATTTATTCCTAATACCACCACAAAAATGACTGGGGGAGAGGAGGCTCTCAAAATAAATAAATAATTCAATGTTTGGGAAAAGAAACCCACCATAGTGTTATGCCCATCCTTATTGCTATGTTGAATCTATGCCTTAGATACTAACTTTATTTTTCTTTTCATTGCAAGTGATATTGCATTTTTAAATTTTTATTAGAACATCCGGTCCCTGATGGGAACAGAAAAGACCAAAGGATTCTGCCAGTTGGTGGTCTCTTCCAGCCTGAGAGATGGAATGTCCCACTTAATTCAGTCTGCTGGTTTGGGTGGCATGAAGCACAACACTGTACTTATGGCATGGCCAGAGTCTTGGAAACAATCAGATAACCCCTTCTCATGGAAGAATTTTGTTGGTTTGTATGACTTATTGCCTCTTCCTACCATTTCATTTCCATGAATGCATACCACCAAAGGGTTCTTTGAAATCTTAAGATAATTGGAAGCAATGCATATGGAATGTGAGTGCTAATGAATGCCTCTGAACTCATTTGGCTCTAACTTGCCATCCAGTTTATAAAAGGAGTGGCTTCTTGAACGCCTTTGGGCTTCTCTTTTTTTTCCCCCTTTCCTTGTAAATTCTGCCAAAAGGTATAGCCTGGAGAATGTTGACCTTCTTTTCTGTTGACAATTGGCAGTCCACTTGCTAAAAGGAACCTTTCAGGTTTAGGATATAGTATGTCATCATGGATTTTTAACTCATTAACTCAGCTCTTCACTGGTGTAGATGTCTGCTGAATGAATCTTCTCTTTTTTCACACAGATACCGTCCGAGATACCACTACGGCACAGCAAGCTTTGTTGGTAGCTAAAAATATTGACAAATTCCCCCCAAACCAAGAGCGCTTTAGGGGAGGGCACATAGACGTGTGGTGGATTGTCCATGATGGTGGCATGCTAATGTTGCTGCCATTTCTGCTTCGCCAGCACAAGGTTAGGAGAACTATGGATTATTCCACAGTTGATCCTATTCTGCCTTTTGGTGTTGGGCCTTCAGCTATGTGCCTTGGGTAGATTTACTAGATAAGTCAATTCATTTCATTTCGGCAAGCATTTCAGCCTGTTATGGTGGTAGGCACTGTGCTAGGTACTAGGGATACAAAAAAGAGAATATGAAACAAATCCTGCCCTCATAGAGCTTATGTTCTTCTGGAAGGAAGCATGTGAACACACAAGTACATAAAAAATATGTACAAAGTAAATAGAATTACTAAGTTTGGAAGGAGTGCACTAATAGAGGACTGAAGGAAGACCTTTTGCAGGAAGTTGTAAAAATGGCACCCATGAAACTGGTATCTCCCCTTCATTGCTTTAAGCTGGAGAGCAAAGAAATTGTTCTGCTGTGTTGTATGTATTCACACTTAGGTGTACATGCATCTGCACAATTATGTTTAAAAAATAAACCCTTAAGTATCTTACCTTGCTCTTGATAGGTATGGAGAAAGTGCAGAATGCGCATCTTTACTGTAGCTCAAATGGATGACAATAGCATTCAAATGAAGAAAGATCTTCAGATGTTTTTGTACCATCTACGAATCAGTGCTGAGGTTGAGGTTGTTGAAATGGTAAGCTAGACTTTCTTTGCCTTTCCATTGGAGAGCTTTATTTTTCTGGAGGCACTTGAAAAACACCTCTTCGGTGTATTTGTGAACATGTATGTGACTTTCCCACATCAGGCCTGCCAGTTTGAAAGGCAGCAGGGCTGTAGGAATCTTCTCACTCCATTAGAAGACACTAGAAATTCCCATCTCTTTAACTCCAGCTGGGATTTAGAAGGCAGCACCAAGAGAAGACTTGTCTGACTTTTTATGCCACTTTGATTTCTGTCTCCGTGCAGAAATGTTATGAGAATAGTCAGTTCACCCTGACAGAAGTGACCATTTTTATTAGAATATTTCAGAAATTCTAGGATGTGACAGCAGCTGTGATTTTGAAGTCCAGAAAGTCAGAAACTTACTGGGGCTGGGAGGGGCTTGCTCTCGCTCTCTCTCTCTCCCCCTCTCTCCCTCTCTTTCTTCCCTCTCCCTGTCCTCTCTTCCCTCCCTCCACTTCCCTCCCATCTCTTCCACGTTGGCACTCTGGGCCAAAATTCCATTTGGCTAGAGCTGGTTACATTTGGACTTGGTTACCTAGGCTTCATGTATTGTTCTAGTTGGCTTCTTTAGGGTGTTGTATTAGAGGAGAGGAGGGAACACTTTAGACCTGCCCATACTGGTACCTTTCAGTGCTTTTGAACCCATTTCTGAGGGGCCACCAGTGCCAGTAGGGAAGCTGTGGAAAGGGATGAAAGAATGTGGGCAGTCACAGTGTAAGGGTTATTCCCCCCTACTTTTTAAGTCACCTTCTGGAAAACAAGTGAGATGGGGTAATATTCTACAGGAATATTTTTCATGGAAAATGTCATTGTCACAAATGAGAACTTTTTATTTATAAAACATTGTATTTGCTTTATTTCTTGATCTTGTAGGTTGAAAATGATATTTCAGCTTTTACCTATGAAAAAACATTACTGATGGAGCAGAGGTCTCAGATGTTGAAGCAGATGCAGCTCTCTAAGAATGAAAGAGAAAGAGAGGTAAACAGTCATGGGGCTTTTAAGTGTGGTTGTAAGTTTGCAAAAAGCACTTTGTTATTTATCGGTATCCAGTGTTAGACTAATGTTTTTGGAATGTTACTGAGTAGTAAACCTCTTATAGGTATGTTCTAAACCTAACTTTTAAAATAACCTTTTCTTTTCAAAACTGCAATGTAATTATGAAGATATTTCATCTTTTAGCATGCTGAGCTAATATTACTCTTAATCTTGTAGCATTTTCCCAAATCAAGTTGTTGTCTTTAGTTTTAGGACTTAAATTTTTTTATATTTAACAGTTTTTTAGTTGTTTGTAGAGGTGTATGTTTTAACTTTTCTAATCTCAGCCTGTCTTCTCCATACAGGATTGTATTTTTCTGCTATGAAACAGCAAATTTGATTTTAACATCCAGTATTGTAAAGCTCTCCAGATCTCAGTGGCTTTAAACACGCACTTTTTAAAATGTCTAAATCAGTATCTTTCACAGAAATTATTTTCAGGCACTGCCACCTTTAGCAAGGTGTCCATAAATCACTTGGAGGTTACTCCATGAATATCAGTCAGCTTTTCATTTTAAAACAGAACAGGGGTGGGGAACCCAAACATTTAAATCCAAATGACCATATGCTGTCTGAAATATCACTTGTGAAGAATATCTGAAGTTTCAAAAAGACCTCGTTGAAAAAGACTCCATTGCATTTCTCCTTCAGTTATGTAAACATTACTGAGGATTACATCAGAGTGGAAAGGAGAGAACTAAAATTGGTTGGCCTGTCCTTGTAGAAGAGGGCAAGATATTACATTTCAATTAAATTGAAATTTAAAGCATTCACTCTCATTCAGCTGCAATAAATTCCCATATAAAGCAAACTTTTGTAGCATATAGGAATAGACCAGGGGTGGGAAACCTGCGGTCTCAAGGCCACATGTGGCCTTCTAGGTCATTGGGTGCAGCCTTTTGATTTGAGTCCACGTTTTACAAACAGTTCCTTTTATTTAGTTCTGTGAAGTTTGGATTCAGTCAAAAGGCTGCAGTTGAGGACTTGGAAGGCCACAGGTTTCCTACTCCTGGGTTAGACAGTTATGGCTGAGGGTGATGCCACCTCCCTCCCAGGTGATACCCTTACCTCCTGGTCAAAAATGTAATTGCATAAATGGAGGCATCACTGAAGTTCCTGAGTCCTAGAAAGGAGCTTGTTTAAAGATGTGCATGAGTTATAAGATGGTGTGCAGTAATCCACCTGCTAAATTTATCTAGTCACAGTCATGCCGTCCTTGTGCTCACATACTGACATCTGTACTGATGTCTTTATAGGATCATCACCTCTTATCCTGTTAAGTAGCGCACTAATTCTAATGTTGAGTTTGTAACTTTATCATCACCTGCCATCATAGTTGAGGAGTTTTAACACAGAAAAGCCTTTAAGAGATCATTTGGTCCAGCTATAGATGAGGAATCAGTTGCACAATCTGAGCTGGGAGAGATAGCAAAGACCATCTAATCCAACTCATAGCTAACCATGAATCCCCTCTACATCATCCCTACCGAGTGGTTATTCTAGCCCTTTGTTAAGCAGTTATTTCCATTTTTGTACACCTAGAATTGTTTACACCTCCGTTTGTAAGAGGAGTTTCCTCACTTGGGAGATTTTTTATTATTATTATTATAATTATTTATTAATTATTATTATTATTATATGACATATCTGGTCCCCATCCCTGTTACCCTTTAATTGTTGGTGAGTTTTTCCTTACCCCAAGTGTAAAGTCTCCTCTTTGCAATTTACACCCGTTCATTGTTCTAGTTCCTAGTTCTTCTGGGGCCAGATTCCACAGATGCACCTTAGCCACGGTGACATAGCTGGTAGGTACAGTAAACACTCAAACCTAGGTCTTCTTACTCCCAAACTAAGGTTCTTTCTACTATGACACACCTTTCATAGTTTTCCTCTATTACTTGTCCCTATGATTTCTTCATTCTGTAAAGAGACATTTGCCCCCCTCCACAGTCTGGGAGATTCTCACCTCCATTGAAACATTGAACATGACTTGCCTAAAATTTCATGGCAGCTGGTGAGCATTTCATCTTTTTTTTTTCCTCTTGAACTTTGGGCAGTCATCAAGCAATTTATTAAGTGCTTGTTATGTACCAGCCACTGTGCCAGGAATCCCTAGACAACTTCCTGAGCCTAGCTTCTGATGACTTCAGTAAGAAACCTGCTGACTTGATGCATAGGCATTGATTATCTTAAGGTTCGTGTCTGAAAATTTTCATTGGTGCTTCTCATCTCTATAAAGGAGGAAATTGGAAAAAATAATTTCCCATTATAGATTTTTGGTGTTAAGATTGGTTCCTGTTGATAGAGTGTGTACAGTAATGAATAACCTTTTATTCCAAATGTTATTGCAAGGAATAGCTATTTAGGTGTACAGAGGGTTACAGAGAGGCACACAATATAGGTAAGTGGTTAATAATTGTTAAACTTGGAGAGGCAAGACTGATTCCTCTTGGACCTATCAAAAGCTTGTTGTCATGGCTTCTTGTCTGCTTTGATACGGGCACTTAACCAACCACACAGTAATTTTTGAGCCAGTAAATAAGTCAAGTAGCGCTTTCACCCTTCTCCTCTACAAATGGCTCAACTGGAGTTAGCATTGTTGGGGGAACAGGGTTAGGGTTCATCTTAAAAAAACAGCCTCCTGCTTGCTACTCCATGATTTTATTACTAGTTGCATATCACTTTCTTGTCCTTACTGCTTTCAAGTATTTTTCATTTGAAAATGAACTGCAGCTGGGTGTTGTGGCTCACACCTGCCATCCCTGCTAATGGGAGAGGCTGAGACTGGTGGATACCCTTGAGTTTGGGGAATTCTGATAGTCGTTAAGGCTGAAGTCGATTGGTTGTCCACCCTACATTTGCCACCATGATGGTGCATCCTTGAGAGCAGGAGGGACAAACCTTCTCAGGCCAGAGATGAAAGAAGCCAAAGCTTCGTGTCAGTCAACAGGGAGATCAGTGGCTGGTGAACTTGCAACCAGTCTGGAGAGAATGAGGAAACCCAGTCTCAAAATGCAACAAGAGAATAAAGTGCATTTGGTGTCACTGATGGCTTTCAAGCTGTTTTCCACCAGAAGACTGAAGTCTCAGCCAACCCTTAGGTTGTGTTTGCTTTGCTGGTGCTGAAAATGGAAGCTTTGTTGACCTCTCCATAATAAGGAGAACATGTGTTTTCTTTAAGTTCTTTCCAAAAAAGAAAGAAGTAGATAGAGTAAAGTTTATCCTTACTTTTCTCTGTAAACTGAGGACTTAATTATTGTGGCTAGGCACAGAATAAAACAATAGAGAGCTTAGCAGATATCTTACAGCTTTAGCTCTACCATAGCTGAATTCACCAAAGAGATATTAAGTAACTTTATCATCAACTTTATTAAAGTGACAGCTATGTGCAAAGCACTGTATTGTCCACTGCAGGGATAGGAAGATAAATTGAATGGATCTTGCCCTCAAGGAGGGAGCTGGGTGACATAGTAGATAGGGCATTGGCCTTGGAATTAGGAAGACCTATTCTTATCTCCCTTCCCCTCTCCTTCCATATTTAATAACTGTATGATTGTAGACAAGTTACTTAGACTCTCCGCCTCAGTCTTCTTATCTGTGAAATGGGGCTTATAAAGCTATTGCCTCACAGGATTTGTTGTACCTTCTCTAGGGTACCATACATATCTTTCTAATATATCTTTTCTCCTTTCTCATAATCCTCATTCCCTTCTCTAACCCCGAGCTTTAGAAAACAGCAGCTGGCTTGAAGGGCCTTTTCTGCTGTGCTTTTCCATTCAAAGGTGTCAAGGTGAAGGTCAGGGAAGGTGCCCCCAGTAAGAAAGAGGTATATGTAACAAGTACCATTGTATTCTGATACAGTGAGGAGAAGGGAGCCACCTGATAGGACCATAGTCTTCCTTTTAGCCCTGTTCCTCAACATGTTTCCACCCTCTGCTGTCATGTCTATCCTTTATCATAGCTTTATCACAGCCGGCTTAAGGTAGATCACACAGAAGCTAGTGTAACATCCTGGCCCATGCATCCTGTGAGACTAATTTGCTCATTAATATGATTTGGAAAGGTAAAAGCTAACCTTCTACAAAAAAAGAGTTCTAATTGCATTTGTTGAAGCCAACCACTGTGACCTAACACTTGTTAGGCAGGACCTTTCTGGCCCATGTAGTCACTGCCTTCACGTCTGCATTTTGGCTCTGCTCTTGGCCCATGTATTTTGGGGATTTTCCTTCCAGAAATACAAAATTTCCTTCCAGAGCTCTTAGGTCCCTAGCACACTGCCTTGTACTTATTGCTTACTAATAAGTGTGCTTTTTACTTACTTATTAACTTAACAAATATGCTTATTACATACTTGTTGAACAGTGAGCAAATGTTCCTACAGCTTACTCTACCCAGTTCTTAAAACCAGATTTGATTTTTCCCATTGTTAGGGCCCCCCTTTACCAAAACACTGTAATCTGGAGGAACATCCTGAGATATGGAAGATGAATCTGGTCCCCTTAACATAAGTTCAAAAATGAGAAAGAAGAGAATGTGTTTGTCCCCTACCCTGTTATCTGTTCCCACCTGAGGATTCCCTCATCTTCACCTGATAGCTAATGTATTTCTGTTTCTGAAAAGGGGATGTCGTTTACTTGAAACCCCATAGACTTGGAAGTGTTGGGTTTCAGATCCCTGCCCATACTTAGTAGAAGCAGAATGTTAGCTGTACATAATCTGTATAATCTTTTACCTGGATGTGGGTGGAAAAATTGGGCAGCTGATGCTAGCGATAATTACTTTCCACTTCACTTTGACTCAGGGACATAATATTGCCTCTTTAGAATTGGCAAAAGAAGGTCATGGGGCACAAAGCATCTTGTGCTTCTTTATAGAAGCTTACAAAACACAATGCATTTATGTTCCAAAAAATGCAAATTAATAAAAACCACGATTAGATTTGTAAGCTCCTGGAGAGCAGAGATCACATCTTTTTCTTCAGCGCCCAATACAGTGAATGTTCAGTAAAAAACTGTGTGGTTGATTGTGTCCTGTGTCTCAGTAGACAAGTTTGCACACATGATTTAACATCCAATTTGCCCCAGCTCAGTGTTGCTAGTAGTTTTTTGTAAGGTAGAAAAAGGAACATGATAAAATGAAGTTATTTTTGTGGTTTTTACTCAAATTATATTTTGGGGGATCTTAAGTATTTTATGCGAATGTAGCCAGTTACTCCAAAATACTTTTTTCCTGAGTGAAGAAAACTTTCATATTATATCATCTGTAGTCAGGAGACATCATTGAAGTAGCAGTAGTAGGAGTAGCAGCAGTAATAATTGTAGTAGTAGTGATTATTATTCTAATACTATAACAATAGTACTTTTTAAATATGAACAGATTATCTTAGGAGTAATAATTTTTTTTCCTTTTGTCTGCTTGTACCTGGTGACCTTGATGTCCCAGATTCAGAGCCTCTCTAATGAGTCTCGATGCTCTATCAGAAGGAAGAGCCGCTCTAGCCTACAAGCCATTGGTCAGGATGTACAGGCCCTGCTGCCTAATGACAGTCAAGAGGAAGAGGTAGTTTTAAAGTTGTACTGGTTACACATTCCATCCTAATCCCAACACTTAAAGTGCCACAGCTGTGCATCCTGGATTATGGTGACTAAGTGTTACTGTATTTTTCAAAACCAGGCTCAAAGTATCTGTTCTGTTCAGCAAATTCAACTGTCTTAGAATGTGAAATTTTTCTTAAAGTTAGTTGTCTTTATTTACCATTCAGGGTGGTCTTTACCATTTTCTTGTTAAACTGCAAGAGAGTATATTTAATTCAGATATCTATCTTCTGTGGACTTTATTGTACAGACTGATAATTTATAGACTGGTGTTTTTCCTTACCACCTCTTGAGACTTCTGTCTGGATTTTGGTACTTTTATAATTTAGGGCAAAAAAAACTTCATAGGCTCATAAATCCATCTCTGGAAGGGAACCTTCAGGGGCCTTCCACAACCCCCTAATTTTTACAGATGTGGAAACTGAGAAACAGAGAAATTGAATGACATCCACTATAACCCAATCTTCCATCTTTTAGACCAGTCTCTCATTCCACTGTCCCACACACAGTTTTATGTTTTAAAGTTATTAGACTGCTGTATTACAAATAAAACCATTTGTTCAGAATCCCCGGGATCTTACTTATTTGTACATGGATGATGTAGCACTCTTTACTTTTCAAAGTGCCTCCACTTGTATTTACTTAATCGATCCTCTCATAATCTTGTGAAATATTGCAGACTTTCTTTTCTCAGATGAGGAAACTGAGACAGAGAGGTTGAGTAAGTTTCCTAAGGTCACCCAGGCAACTCATGAAAATTAAGATTAGAAGGTAGCTTTTAGAAATGCCCCACCATGCTATGCTGTCTTCCATTCAGCACTCTTCCTAGCTTCCTTGCTATTGTTCCCTTTAATTTATTACTAGGAATCTCATTATACATATTTACTTCAAGCTTCTCAGACTAAAACTCTCAAGCCATAGCAAAAAAAAAAATCATACAGTATCTTTTTCAGAGCTCCTTTATTATTAAACTATGCCTTGTCAGTGATGAATCAAGATTCCTTCCAAATACAAAGGAATATATTTATTTATTTCCATTCAGATTTGGAATGAAATCTGTGTTTTTATTTGAATGTGATGTTGTATGATTTGGGAGTCTATGCTAAGCAAAACAGGTCCACTCACTTATTGGACTTCTTGTTTTTTATTCTTCTTGAGACTAGAAAGGGTTATCTCATTAACTGATGAAAAGTACCAGTCTAAATAAAGAGACTTTTCATTTGTGCTTTCAGCTTCATTATACCTTTGGTGGGAAGAGGTCAGGGCTGCTAAATGGCGTATTGGTTTAAAGTAAAGATGAAACTCCTTTCCTAGGAACCTGTCAGACAATGAATTTCATTTAGACAGAGTAAATTTCAAGCTTTCACAAATAAGTTGGAAATAAGATTTTTTTTCATCAGAGAAATAGTTAATTCAAGAGGATGGTCTTGAAAAACTAGGACTAAGATGGTTTGATTTGATTCTTTGGCTCCTTAATCTTATTCTTGTGGCCATTGCCATCAGTGTAGGACTAAAGCAATCCAAGTTTTTCATCCTATGCAGTAGTAAGGAGTAGATCATGTCTTTGCATGAATACAACATCAAAGATCTACCTTATGGAACTTCCTTCCAGTGCTGTGGCCTTTTGTGGATTCTCATGTAGGTTATTTGTGTCTTTACATCTGTTTTGTGACTGACCCATACTTGCCAGTCACATGTCCCTGAGGTTTGTCCTCACACTATTGGCCCATAAGACTTCATCAGTAGTGGCTCATTCCCTATTTACACCTACCCCGCATCATTCTTTTGCCCTTGAATCACCTGCAAGTTTTGAGTTTCCTGAGATCATGGCGTGCCATGAATCACCATGTTACGTGGTAAACCAGAAGACTGGTGTAAGAGAGGTTACTTTTGTGACTGTGAGCAGCTCGACATCATTTGGATGTGGGAAGGTACTATGAAATTTTGATTTGTCAAAAAAAATTGGATCTGGATTTCTGCTAATGCCTTTGTCATTTCTTAGGTCACTGCAAAAATAGAGGCCATTCTTTTTCCATTTAATAACATCTTATTGGGCAGCTAGTTGGCTCAGTGTATCCATTGAGCCCCAGGAATCAGTAAGACCTTAGTTCAAATCCAGCCCCAGAGACTTACTAGTTGTGTGACCCTGGGCGAGTCACTTAACCCCGTTTGCCTCAATTTCCTCATCTGTAAAATGATCTGGAGAAGCAAATGGCAAACCACTCCAGTATCATCACCAAGAAAACGTCAGATAGGGTCATGAAGAGTCAGACACAACTGACTGCACAACAACAAAAAGCATCTTAATGCATGTTAACATACATACACTTCAATCTGAAGTCACCTAGTTGACCCTTCTTCCACACCCGCGGTTCACCCAAGAAATCTGTTTTTCAGTTTCTGTTGATATTTTTGTCTGCTTTATCATGATGAAAGAATGAAACGAGCCATTCTACCTTTCAATTGCCAATTAAATTATGTGATAAAATATGGCACTTTAAGTGTTTTTCCTGTACAAACAGGATATGCCTGTTTATGTAGCATTGTGACTTTTGTTCTCTTCCCACCTGGTGCAGATATAATTTCTTGATTTCATTTGAAATAGTCATATGAAATCAAAAGCTTTAATTATAACTGCTGAAAGTTTTTCCCCCTCTTCTGTGCCATGTTATTTATATTTTAACATTATTTGGTAGATCTCGTGTGTCAAGTTGCTGCAGAATGGAAAATATTTTGTCATTATTTCTGCTATAGCTTTTTTAGGGGGCTGTGATTTGAATTGGATTTGAATTTTTTGAAACTTATTTTCCAGTGCATTTTAATGTAATGTGTTTTCAGAAATACCTTAATGATATTCCTATTCTTGATGAGTATGGTCTCTTCTGATTTAGCTGTGTGTACTTTAAACAGCCACAGATCTCTTTTGCCACTGTTGTGGTCAGAAATCAGAGGGATTATGTCAGTATTTACAATAAGGAAGAATTATGGGCTTTCCCCACAATACTGTCAATTTGGCACTTGACACTACATTAATGTTATATTGCAAAGTGTCCCAGAAGTCTTCGTATACAGTAAGACTTTTGGGACAGATATTCTTTGTAAAACTGAACTGTAAAATGCGTTAAACTAGGCTCATACAACCTACTCACCAGAGTAGGATGAATGCAATTCACTGAATTACATAGCTGTGGCTACCTCCAGGAGGAGAATTCCAGCTTCTTTGCCTTGTAAACAGTGTTCCCTTCATTTTAAAATAAGTGTGAGCCAACAGCTGTGCTACAAGATCAACGAGCTATGAAGACTAGCCTTCACGTCCTAACGTAAGAAAATAAAATTTAATGTCAAAATGTACCGGCCTGTGTGCTGACATCCTAGAGTATGCTTGGCTTAAGTCAGGCCAGCCTGTTTGCCTCTCCTGCAATTTGTTTGATAGATGCTGGATCCCTGGTGAACTGGGGCAGAGCATTGTCCAGGAGCTACAAATTGGCCTTTCTCTTAATGTCTCTCTTCTTCCCTCCCTCCACCCATTTGCTCTTGCTATCTCAGTTATGCATCGAAGGATTCTGAGAAAGAGAGGCAGGAACATTGACAAGAGAAGTGACCTCCAGAGCCAGGAAGACCTGTCTTCCAGTCCTGCCTTTGGCACCAATGGCTGTGTTGACCTCTCTTTACGATTCTCTTATGACCCTTAAATTTCTGTGTTAAAGAGAAGGTACCACCTGTGTTATTAAGAATGAATTTTCTTATCTAGGAATACTGTAGGATTAAAATCACAGGTCTAAAACCTCTATCCTTTCCTGGCCTACCAAGTTTCCTTTAGAGATTCAACAAGAAAAGCTTTGGGGAAATAGCACAGAGTTGCTAGTCACACAGAGATTAGTTTAATCAGCTTACTTCCAACTGGACCAACTCAATTTTATCCTCTTTCTTGTAGGAGGCCTCTATAACGGACTGAATGAACACTCGTTGAACTAATATTTAAATAGTGATCAGATTTGTTTACCACCCTTCCTGCATTTCTAGTTGAAGTTTAAAAGTGAAGGCAACCACTGAAAACATGAATAATTTCCTTGAGATGAAAGACTATTACTAATCCTACCTGTTTTTGTAAATTTAAGGCCTCTCAGAAACATGTCATGGGGGTCGGGGTAGAGCTGTAGGAATCTGGAAAAAGTGAGTGATTTGAAATTTGGCATTTCTTTTTGTGTCCTGTTGTTTTAGTGTTTGATAGAGAAGAGAATGGGGGAGAATTACGTCCAAATTCTTTTACTGATAGAGCAGGCTTTGAAATTAGCGCTATCCTAGCCCCATCTCCAAACACCACAAAAGTTCCTCCTCTCCCTCATTGCCGGCTTTAGACTTTGGTTGTTGGCGGAGTTGCTGCAAGCTGTGGACAGCCCAATCTCACATCTTCTCAGATGGAATGTACTACTGCAAACCCTTCTAAATCTTTTTCAAGCCATAATCAAAATTAATATATTAAAGAACCTACTCAGTAATTAAATGTAATAATAACATTTAGCTTTTCACCTTCAAAGCCTTTTGTAAGCATTAATTAACCTCTGTAAGATCCCTCCAGGGGGTCAGGCAGATGTTTTGTTTCATGCCTGTTTTGCACAAAGGGAAACTGAGGTACAGACACTTATAAACCTCTTCTTAGCCCATGGGTGGGTTGTAAGAAGGGGATTGAGATGGGAAGAAAAGAAAGGATCACTATCAAAGCTCACTCTTCCTATGCCTGTGAAAAGGAGGGAGCTTCCTGCTTTCATTTTTAGTTTACCTTGATTTGCTATTCAGGTGGTACACAATACTATGTGTGTTGTCTTACCTGTTATGTGTTTTGATAGAACATTTGTGTTCTCTCTCCTGCCTCTTGCTGCCCCAGCTATTCTTGATGTATCTATAGCAAGGCTGACTGTCTTTTATCACTAGACAATATGGCATGAAGAGCTCCTAGGAATTCCCCTGTCTCCTTCACGAATTCTCTTCTGGCCCCCCAAAAATGGTTTCACTGCTACAGTACACTATTAGAAAGGCATAATTTGGGGCAGCTAGGTGGCACCGTGGACAGAGCACCGGCCCTGAAGTCAGGAGGACCTGAGTTCAAATGTGGCCTAGCTGTGTGACCCTGGGCAAGTCACTTCACCTCAATTGCCTTTTAAAAAAAAAAGCTGAGACGAGAAAGGCATAATTTTGGATAAAGGCATTTGTGTGTTTATGTATCCTTAGAAAAGAATAGATAGTGTTTCAGAGCTTGGGCTCTGCCTACGGACTGGTGAGGATCAGCCTGAATGGAAGGGCCTTAATAATGACATCAGGACCCCTGCCATCAGTTTGGAAGAAAAGAAGAAAGGGAGAGAGAGGAGCGATGAAAATGAAGCGAGGAGCATTCTGAAAACTAGGGCCTCTTCACAATCATGCCGAGCCTTGATCCATCAAGCTGTTTTCAACCATTATTTAGTTTTATAAAACTGTTGATGCTTCTTTGATTTTGTGCAAACATTCCATAAAAGCTGAACTTTAAACAAATCTCTTCTTTTTTTGCTGTTCTCCCCCCCCCCAATAGGCTCAGTTAATACATGACAGAAACACTGCAGCGGTGGCCAAGTCCAAAGCAGCAGCTGCCCCGGAGAAGGTTCAGATGACCTGGACTAAGGAAAAACTGGCCTCTGAAAAACATAAAAACAAAGACCCAAATGTAGCTGGATTCCGAGACATTTTCGCTTTGAAACCGTGAGTAGCTGTGTTGACCTTTTGGGTAAAATCCCTACTTTATTTAGCAAAAACAACATAAGAAGAAAGATGAGATGCCCTTTGATGATTGGTGGTAGTCAGCCAGTACTGAAAATTCTAGGTAGCCTGAAGAACAAAATGCTCCTTATTCAGTTTAATGAACATTAAGTACCTACTATGTGTCAGACACTGGGCTAAGCTGTTTTCTGTAAATGATGGGAAGCAAAGAATCAAATATCTACTTATTTTGTTTTCCCCCCAAGTTCTAATTTTGCACAAAGACCAGGAAGGTATGAAGGGATGTCTTTTCCCCATTCAAATACAACCAGAGCAAATCAGAAATACATGCTAGCCATTTCCTCGAAATAAGGCTTAATTTCTCATTATTGCTTGCTGGTCCGTTACCTCCCAAACTGTTACTCTTCGTTTTTATGTGCAGACAGCCTTATGTCTAGAAAAGTAAACTTTTGGTTATGTGGAATTACCACTGAATTGCCATTTTGACCTCATATCCCTTCTTGATGAACTGGGATCTGAAACAATGAAAATATTTTAAATAAGTTTATGAGAAAGGGGATGATTTCCTTATGAGTCAGTCCACCTATGGGAGGAAAGTGGGAGTCTCAGAGCTGGTTTCTTGCTCACCCCAGCACTTCTAGATGTCTAAATGCCAGGTTCTCTGTGTGAAAAAATATTCAGGGGGATCCTAGCAAAAGGAAGCACTCTGTTGTCCAAAAAAAAAAAAAAAGGGTGACAAGGGGCACAGAATTTTGCCCTAGCGGTAAGAATTATTTTCCTCAGGAAGGTAAGCCATTTTCTCTTAAGAAAGTGCTTTACTTAAACTTAACCTGAGTCCCCACAGGCTTGAGCCCCTGGGAATTGTTTTGAAAATGTAATGTGTTTGTACCTGAAGTAACAATGTTTTATATATTTGTTTCCTTTCCATGTAGAGAATGGGGAAATCTGTAAGTTACATTTGATTTATTTTAGGTTGTTTCCTGGTTTTCTAGTGTTTTACATTGCATGTCTCCTTCATCAAAAGCCCCCTCCATGAGTTACAATGTATACCTGACCCCTGTGTTGAAGCATGTGAATGTGATTGGCATAATGTCTCCTGCAAGTTTGGGCTTTTGATGTTTTGTTTTTCTCCTGCACCTAAAGTTACTTATTCTTAATAAGTATATATAAATTTATCACCTGGATGGAAAATTGCAAAACTTGTCAAAAGTTTGGTCCCCCAGGTGGTTTACTCCCTGAGGGGCAGATGTTTTTCCAAATCCCTATTTAATCAGTGCTATAGATGCCTGGGGCGATGAAGAAGCAGTTGGTGATTTGAAGTTGTTTTATGATCTAGTCAGTCATTTACATTACCAAGAATAGGAAATGACTAAGTCAGATGATTTATAAAATAGCGCTGTAAAAACCCATCACAGATTTTTCTGCATATGAAAAGTGAGTCAGGCTAAGGAAACCATGTGACTATGGTAAATTTTTCACCTGAGGCACAAATGCCTTGTGTTTTCACTCTTTCTTCTTCCCATACTTAGTGGAATGGTAAATGGGTTCATTACCATTCTTTGCTGGGAGAAAATTTTCCTCCATGAAAATAATCACTCTGCTTCTACTTAGGCCTTTCACTTTATTGTTTTTAATATTGATATCTTTTGTTCTGTCACCTTTCTTTCCTGACCCTGCCTTCAGCAAACTATCTCTTATTACAAAGAGTTACACAAAAAAGGGAAAAAATGTTAGCAATACTAATGTGAGTCTGACAGTATATGCAATATTCCACTTCTATAGTTCTCCACTTCTGCAAAGAAGGAGAAAGAGGTGCATATTCTCATCTCTCCTTGACCAGGTTTGATTGATAATTGTACAGCATTCAGGTTTGTTCTTCTTCCTACTTTAACTTCCATAGCTCTTATTCTGTTTATTATTTTCCTTTTTCTGCTTACTTCACTTTGAATCATTTCATAAAAGTCTTCTCGTGCTTCTTCTAGCCATTGTTTCTCAAAGTACAATATTCTATTTCATTTACCTAGTACAATTTGTTTATCCATTTGCCAGCTATAATAGGTCTTCTTTCTTGACCTCCCTGCTCCCCTAATTTTTTTTAATGTCTTGGTTACAATTGAATACAGCACCTGAAAAGGTGTTCAGCTTCATTCCATAGCATTTTCTGGATTACTTTTTCCTTTAAGCTATAGCAGTACACTTCTTAAGGTTAAGATTAATATGCTAATGAAGAGCAACTTTGCCCCACTGCTTAGAAATGGCATACCAAATTATCATGGATGGTAACTTTTGGTCCATTAAATAATAACTTGTGTTTTTGTTGAATATATTCAAAAAAACTGGAACGAAGAGAATTCATCAAATTAGTTCATCAGATAGACAGTCCATCAAATGTCATATCCTTCCTAAAATGTGCCAGGACCAATATTTAAAATAAATAAATAACCCTTGATGCACCTGAAAATCTTTGTTTTTCTGAAGCCTTTCACCTTGGAAGGGAATGCTTTGGCTGTGTATCCATTGGCTGTTGTCTAATGATCCCAAAATATAAGGGATGTATTAGCACTACTTGATTTTTTAAATTAGCTGCATTTCAGGGAAGTAGCTTTTACTTACAAAATTTTTCAAGATGAGCAATTTCATGTATTTGTATCCAAGTCTTTTCATTTTAAATACCTCTTAACACAATGGTCTGAACATTTTGGAAATAAGAATATTTTGGAAATAATATGTTCTTCCTATGTAATTTGTCAGAAATCCTTTTCCAGATTGCCTATTAGCTAATTGGGAAAAAGTTTAGACTTGAGTACTTAGCTCAAAGTTAGTATTACAAACAAGTTTGAGTATGCTTTCACCTTGATAACTTCTGCAAATTTGGCAGAATAGGACCCAAGTGAGTGGCACTGAAAGAAAATTATTTCTACCACCTTTATTTTTAACTCCTGGCCTTGAAAAAAGAAATGGCTGGCAAATTTATGACATGTATCCCTCAACTTGGTGGAAGAGAAATAATTTTGTATAGTGTGAGCTGATTCCCCCTTTGCTTCTCCTTTGCTTTGTGCAAACTCCACTGTGCAAACACATTTTAAAAACTATATTCTATACAGAATTTTCTGTGAATTACATTTACCAAAGAGAAAATTGAAATTTAAAAATGAGTGTGAACACAATCAAGGCCACGATCCCTTATTCATTCATTTCATCACACTTATTTATTCCATCTTGATTATGGTCATTCCACCTTTCTTGATACTATTAATAATCAATAAGCATTTTTTAACACTTAATTTTCAACAGGCACTGAGCTAAGCACTGGGAATTCAGAGAAAGGCAAAAAATAGTGCCTGCTCTCAAGGAGATGAGAATCTGTTGGAGGAGAGACAACACGCAAGCAGCTATGTACAGGATAAATGGGAGATAATTAACAAAAGGAAGGTAGCATCATTGAGGGGGTTTTGGAAAGGCTTCTTGTATAAACAAGGGTTTTAGCTAAAACTTGAAGGAAGCTGGGGATGAAGGTGAGGAGGGAGAGAATTTGGAGTTTGAGGAACAGCAAGGAAGCTGGGGTCATTCAATAGCAGAATATGTGGGGAGGGGGAGTAAGGTATGGAAAGGGAGCTAGGTTTTGAAGGGCTTTGAATGTCGGAGGATTTTGTATTTCATCCTGTTGGCAGTAGGGAGCCACTGGAATTGATTGAATTAAGGAGATGACATGGTTAGACCTGCACTTTTAGAAGAAGATCAATTTAACAGCTAAGTGGAGGATGAACTAAAGTGGAGAAAGTCTTGAGGCAAGCCAGGAAGCCTTATAATAGTCCAAGCATGAGATGATGAAGGCATACACCAGGGTGGTGGCTATGTCAGGAAAGAAGGGGATATATACGAGAGATTTATGAAGGTAAAATAGATTGGACTTGGCAACGGATTGGGGGTTAGGGACAGTGAGAAGTCATGACTGCTAGGTTATGAGCCTAGGTGCCTGGCACAGTAGTGGTGTATACTCAACAGTAGTAGGGAAATTAGCAAAGGAGGGAAGGTTTAGGGGAAGATAGTAAGTTCAGTTTTGAATATCCAGTTAGTGATATCCAAGACGAAGTTGGAGATGGCAATCTTGAGGATAGGAGAGAGAGTTAGATAAGTAGATCTTGGATAGAGATAAGATCAGTAAGCAAATAGGAAGAAGAGAGGAGCATCCAGGACAGACCCTTAGGTGATAACAGATGGTACTTGGATGAAGATCTGGCGAAGGAGTAATCCAGTGGGTAAGAAGAGACCTGAGAGAGTAGTATCATCAAAACCTAGAGAGAAGTGAATATCAATAAGATGAGAATGATGGACAATATCGAAAGCTGAAGAACAGCCAAGAAGGATGAAAATTGAGAAAAGCCCATTAAACTTGGCATTTAGGAGATCATTAGGAGATTGAGCAAAAGGAAGTGGAGGCATCTATTTTATTTTGTTGTTGTTGTTATTTGTTTTTTTTTCCCTCCAGGCAATTGGGCTTAAGTGACTTGCCCAGGGTCACACAGCTAGTAAGTGTCAACTGTTTGGTCTGAGGCCGGATTTGAACTCAAGTCCTCCTGACTTCAGGGCCGGTGCTCTATCCACTGCACCACCTAGCTGCCCCGGGGGCATTTATTTTAGAAAGCCTTCTCAAGGGGAGGTTAGCCACAAAAGGAGGAGAGATGTAGAATATTGAACTAGCAATGATGAATGGATCAAGCGAGGGATTTGGGGAAATGGAGTTGTTAGCAGCAGGGAGCCACCCAATAGATGGGGAAAGATTGGAGATGAGTGACATAAGGGAGATAGTAGAGGGTGGAGGGTGGATATCTGCTGGAGGAGACAGAATGGCAGCAGGATCACTTGTGTGTGTAGGGGGCTTTGCCTTGGCAAAGAGAACAAACATCTCTTCCCAGGAGACGAGTGAAGGAAGCAAGAGTGGGAAAAAGCATCTGAATGATGTCCAGTAAAGAGAGAATTAGAAAGAGCTTTAGGCTAATGGCTGCACTAATATTGGTGAAAATGGTGCTTCAGACTTTTCTTCATTGTTTTCCTCATAATTCTTTGGATTTTAGAAGCAAGTTTCCTTCTGAGATTGGGAATCTGAACTTCAGATTCTGAATTCCTTCATCCCCTCAACCTATTTTTGTTATGTCAGCCATGGCTGCAAATCAGTTTATCACCACTTGTTATAAAAATATATCCTTATTAAAGCCCTGTCTTCTCTGGATTAAAAAAAAATCCCATTGTTATTATTGATGCCTTTGATTCACTCATGTTAGAGCAGTGGTGCTTGAAAAGTAAAGTTCCAACAAATGGTGACTATCATCTCTTTCATCTGTCATTTTCATCAGTTTTCTCTTCAGGCCAATAACTGGTTCAAAATATTCTTGGTTATTTCATCATTTACCTGTAATGTACATGTATTAACTCTGCTAGTCAGATCTCATCTCTCCATTTGCTGTAGTGTGATCATCCTTTTCTTATGTAGTTGATCTTTTCTTAACTTGTGCTGATGAAGGTTTATTCTTCTGTTGTCAAATAAGGACCTTTATAATACTCCCCCCCCTTTTTTTTTTGGCTAGGCAGTGGGGTTAAGTAACTTGCCCAAGGTCGCACAGCTAGTAAGTGTTATGTGTCTGAGTTCAGATTTGAACTCAGGTCCTGCTGACTTCAGGGCCACTACTCTATCCACTGTGCCACCTAGCTGCCCCAAATTATGCTCTTTTTTACTTAAGATCAAGTTATTTAGTGCATATTTATGGAGTATTATAATCTTTGAGACACACCTTTTAAAAAGGTACTATTTATTAAATTGGCATGGGATGTTGAAGGGGCCCTATATCCTTGAGTGCCTTGGGGAGAAAAAAGAGGCCTTCAAAAGAAGTAAATAGTTGAGAGATAACTGTTTCCTGTTTGAACTTTCAAAAATGATTTTTTCAAGATGGTTCTTTGGTATACAGAGAATAACCTTAAAGGTTCCAAACCTGCAGTTTTATTTGCCCAGCTTGCAATTTTCCAAAGGGTCTGGCCTTCTAAAGGATTTATTGTAAATTTTTTTTTTACTACCTGTTTAGTGTTTCTGATGTTCTTTGTATGAAATTGATGTATTTTCTAGCCAGAAGAGAAATATTATGAATCGTGAGTGACCTTTGTTCATTAGCCAGAACTAAAACCAAGTCCTAGTCTAATGCGGTTATCATTCTGTTTGCTTTACACAGTGTCTAAGGGAGAGGTTTGGTTTTGTTCTCTGCTTGAAAAATTGGATGTGTATTCTACCTATATATATCACAGTACAAATAGCATTGGACCATAAGCATCAGGGAACCTAGACCTTAGACTTGTATCTATGCCATTACCTGGGAGGATAGTCACGTCGGTCAAGTAACTTCTAGCATTCCTCGATTCTTAGATTCATACATGAAATAACAATGTGTGTGTGTGTGTGTGTGTGTGTGTGTGTGTGTGTGTGTGTGAGCGTGAGCACACTTTTCTCAGCAATGCAGTGATTCAAGACAAGTACAGAGGAGTCACAAAGGAAAATGCTATCCACATCCAGATAAAGAATTGATGGACTCTTGAGTGCAGATTGAAGCATATTTTTTTTTCACTTTATTCTTTTTCATAGTTTCTTCCTTTTGATCTGTTTATTCTTTCATAACTGTGGAATGGAAATGTTTTACATGTTAGCACATGTATAACCTATATCAAATTGCCTACCATTTTTGAAATAGGGGAGGGAGAAAAATTTAGAACTCTTAATCTTGTAAAAATGAATGCTGAAAATTGCTGTGATAAGTAATTGGGGGAAAATAAAACACTTAATTTTGTGCACATGGGCACATGTGTAGGTATAGATGGACACATGAATACATGTATTTACATGTATGCATGTATATACACATTTAATGTAGTATATGTAATCTATAAATGTTTACATTATATACTCATAAATAGGTGTATTTAGATGTGCCCATTTTGTATGCACAAATACACGTATTTACATATGCTTATACCTATACACACATGTATTTATGTACACACACACACACACACACACACACACACACACACACACAGACAATGTGCAGCATTGGACAGAGTGCTGGGCCTGGACCTGGGTTTGAATTTGGCCTCGCATTTGCTTTGTGACTTTGGGCAAGTCACTTAACTTCGGTTTGCCTCTGTTTCCTCATCTATAAAACAAGGATAATGATAGCACCTACCTCCCAGGCTTCTTGTGAGAATAAAATGAGATATTTATAAAGTGCTTTGCAAACTTTAAAGTGCTATATAAATGCTAGCTATTTCCCATATATGATTGTTATCCAGAGAAACAGTTCTTAATTCTTACCTTTACAATTGGATATCTTGAACTAACACTCTCTCTTTCTCTGTCTCTGTCTCTCTGTCTCTCTGTCCCCATATATATATATATGTGTGTATATACACACACACACACACACACACACACACACACACACACATTTTCCCTCCCCGCGCCCGTCCCTCCCAATTCATTTTGACTAAATTGGCTGGATTAAAAATAAAGGGAACATATTCATAATTCATTCCTGATAATTGGACTTTAGAATTGAATTTTGAAGTTTAAGAAAAATTAGTTGAATGGAGACATGTACTGTAAATGCATATTGCCAAGCTTGTGTTGCAAACCCTTGTGGGTTGGTTTGTTTTGTTTTGTTTTGTTTTAATTTTTGATGAGGCTTTTGTTACCCAAACCTTGCAGGATATAGGCAATTCTCTTAATCTAAATATGTAGCATACCAGTGTCTTGTTTTCTGTACATTAGATATTAGTTTTGTAGTTAATGTGCATGCAGCTGTGTATTTAATAACTATGTTAGAGTGTCCTAATGCAATATGACTTATACATACCTTGGATTGTTTAGTGTTCAGTCTTCCCAAAGAGTTCTTGAGTTGACTGGTAATCAATAGCATCAATGACTTTCACACTGGTTAGTTATTTTAGGTATAATGACTATTGTCATTCCCTCTGTTCTGGTGTTTTTACTTAGGTGGTAAGTTATAGTTTTATTTTTCCTCCTTATAAGATCTCAGTAGGCGATAATATGACAGGAAAGTTGAGTTAAGGAAGACCAGTAGGGGGAAAAAAACAACTTATACTGATTTCCTGGGATCTAGAAATAATGCTAGATAGTGATGGTGTGACCTGTTTTTTCATGATTGACTTGGGGTTTATAATGAAAAAGGTTTGCGGTGCGAGTGATGTCATCATTTTTTAAATGAGGAAATTGAAGTTCAAAGTCATTGTGATCTGCTGACAAGTATTAGAACTGAGATTTGGATTTAGGACCTCTGTTTTGATGACCGGTCCTCTGCCCCACTGGGGACCCAATTGGAACTGGCCAGTTGGGCAACACAGCTCCTTCCTTCCTTCTCCATCTCTCTATCCACATAGGGTATCAGACCCCTTTCCTGTGGGTGCTCTACCCACAGGAACGTACATTTTGATCATTGAAACCTCAAAAGATACCTTGGGATTTACAGGCTAGATTTTTTTCCCTTAAGGACCATGCCTTAAACCCATATCATTCTGGCCCTCATTGGTGGTCATTGGGTCCCAGGCCAAGCCCCACTTGGTTATTGTTTGAGCCCTGATTGGCTCACAGTGAATGTAAATAGCAGTTGTTTCTATTTTTGGCCAGAAACCCCGAGGGTCTTCCCCCGCCCCCTTTTTTTTTAGTAGGTAAAGGAGGCCATTTTCTGCTTCATTTCTTATAAGTCTAGCTTTAATCACTGAATTAGTTGACTTCTGTCTCATTCATACCCTCTCTAAGCAATGGAAAATAATACTGTTGCCAATAGTATGGGAAAAACAGGATTTCTTGAGAAATGGTTGGTTTTTAACTGAATAAGATTAAAATATGACATGGTAGTGATAAATGTTTCATTTCCTCTCACACACCAGAAACCAGTCCAACGTCAGGAGGATGCATACAGCAGTGAAGCTTAATGGAGTTGTCCTCAACAAATCCCAGCATGCCCAGCTGGTCTTGTTGAATATGCCTGGTCCCCCCAAAAATCGACAAGGAGATGAAAACTGTATCCTTTCTTGATGGATTTTACGCTGAGGTATACAAATAATGGTAACTTTTTGCAGTTTTTTATTTGTGGGATCGTAAATTTAGAGCTGCCAGTGACTTTGGAGGCCACTGTACTCAACCCCTATTTTGCAGGTGAAGAAACATAGCTAAGAAGTGTCAAGGATGGGATTTGAACCCAGGTCTTACCGGTTCCCAATTCCAGCACTCTATTTACTGCACCACACTGCCTGTTCAATGGTTTTCTTCTCAGCTTTTCTTTAAGAGGAGTTTTCTGTCTGAGCAAACAGTACAATACAGCAGACATTGTTCATGAAACACCTTTTGTCAGCAATGTGCTGGGGGCGTAAAGAGAAACGAAACTGTCTCTCATCTTCAAGAAGAGTCGGTCTTCTTGTAGATAGAGGAAGCGAGCAGGCTGTCTTTGGGGAAAAGAGTATGCATAATTTTCAGCCTGTTATCACTTGTTCGTGTAGTGTGCATTAAATAAGGTTTCTGAGAGAGAGGAATCTTGGCTGCTATAACAACCACAATAATAATAAAATGGTCAACATTTATATAAAACTTCAGGCTTAGAAAGTGTTTTATAATTATTATATTAGATGATTCCCATAATCTGGAAGAGAAGTACTATTATCCCTATTTTACAAATGAGGAAACTGGGGCAGACGGTTTAAGTGGCTTGTCCAGGGCTACACAGCTAGTAAGTTTCTGAGGCCAGATTTGAACTTGGGTCTTTCTGGCTGTAGGTCTGGCACGCAAACCACTAAGCCATCTAGGTGCTGCTGCTTCTAGGTTTATTCCAAGGCAAGAGCTCTGCCCGCTATATGTTTACTCTTTACATGTCAAGATAGAGGGTGGTAATAAGGCACAATTTAAAATGAAGAGGGGAATCCTATCAGCAAATGCCGAACTACTGAAACATCAGAAAAATAGTGTCTGTTAGAAATTTAAGCTAAGCATAACGGCATATAATGAGGTGGGAGGGGGAGACAGAAAGACAGCAGAGATTGAATTACAAGAAAATACTAAATTAACTCAATGTACTTTGCTTGCCTAATAACATTTAATGGAAAGTGACATTATCCTCCAAATATTTGAAAAGCATGAAGGAGTCCCAGGGGCATATGTAAGAATAATAGATGGGGTGAACTTGAACATGGAAAACTTTAGCCTTTATCAGATAAAAATGTCCAAATGGTGATGATAATTGAAATACCAATAGATGATTGGGAAATAGTGGAGTTACTTGCCGTATCTGAAAACTGGATTTGTGTTAGTAAGTGAGCATGGAAGGAGGCCAGGTGATTTTGGCAAGTTTGTTGGACAAGGAGACCAAGATTATATTCCCAAATCACTAATGTGTTGTTGGACTTTGATCACTGTACTTTAACCTCTGAGCCTCTGTTTTCCCCCCATTATACACAAGAGAGAAACAGTATTTCCCACATTACTGTAGGAGATGGAAGAAGGCTTTTATAAAGTGGCATCTGTTCTTGACATTAAAGGACTGAATAAATGTACAATATAGCCAATATTCTGAACATTCAGGCTCTAAGGTTTATGCTACTGCTTTTCCTGCCTTTGAACTGACCATTCTGTTGATTTAATATCTCCCTAGAACAGCTTTTCTCAGATCGTACATCACAGGAAGACCCCCTTAGTGGAATTAATTATACTTCTCTTTCTTCCCAGTTAACTAGTGCCATCTTGGATCTGGGATTGTAAAGGCCCCCAGTTATGAACACTTTTCTTTCCCCTTCCCTTTCTCCATATTCATTTAACACATTGATTGAACACCTGTTTACTGTGCACAAGGACTCGTAGAGGGGATAGATGATGCAAAGATGAAATCTAATCCTTACCCTCAAGGAACTTACAGTCGTTATGGGAGATGAGATCATTTCACAGATAATTTTGATATAATGTAGAATGAGATATGGGCCATCAAAGAGGGAAGAACAAGTTTACACTGGTTCTGACTCACTGGGAGGGTTAAAGCATTAATGTTGACTCTAAAAGGCTTTAAGTATGAATACTCTTCACCACCACCCCTTCCCCACCCCCACTTTCACTGGAGAACTAATCGTGTTGCATCTGAGCTGTGGTCTTTCTTTGAGGAGCAGTAGGAAATTTGTGCTTGAGTGCCCTGGAGGGTAGAGGTTGACTGGAAGTTTAATTATAGGTTTTTGTATGTCTCTCTTTGGTCACCATGGTCCACTTGGGTTACGTGTAGACAGAAGTTAGAGCCAATAGATATAGTCCCACAAGTGAAGCATATGTGTCTGGTACACGTAACTAAACACTGACCTTGATGCATAAGTTTTGCTTTAACATCTAACGGCACAGCAAATGATTCCTTAAAAAAATAGTGGGTATAAGCCATTAAAAAA
This sequence comes from Phascolarctos cinereus, assembly GCF_003287225.1. NCBI lineage: Eukaryota > Metazoa > Chordata > Mammalia > Diprotodontia > Phascolarctidae > Phascolarctos > Phascolarctos cinereus. Next base: position 395,433,185 of record NW_027555847.1, on the reverse strand, counting down.
AGGGAGATTGGACTGAATGAGGATATAAAAGGCCTGATAACTTAGCAGTAAATAAGATGTAGTCTAGGTGTGGTTATGAATTTTCCTCCTCCTTTCACTGTACTTAACCCTACTGTACTCTTCTAGTACAGTGGAGAGAGAATGATACCTGGATGAACAGAGAATTCCTTTGGGAGGTCAGTCAACATGCATTTATTAAATGGGGTGTGTGGGGGGAAGGGGTGCACTGTGCTAGGAATACAATGTAAGGCAAAAAACAAGGTTCACAAGCTTCGGGATCTCGAATTCTAGTAGAGGAGATAACATACAAATAACTATGTACATGCCAGATATATGTGATGGACATGGGAGGAAGTCTTACCAGGAAGAGCAAAGGGGACCCAAAAAGGAAGGATGAAAATAAGGAGAATAGTAGATATGACCCAAATCAGTTAAATAATTCTGAGCAGCCCTGATAAAAGGAGTGTGAGAGGGCTGCTTATTCTCCTGTAGCTTGTAAGTTCCTTGAGAGTGAAACTATATCCCCAATGCCTAACACATAGTAGAAACTTTATAAAGGCTTGTTAAATTGAGTTTTCCAACCATTGATTTAAATATGAGGTTTTGAGGTTAATGTAGGTTTTATTTATTCACATATCCCTTACTATGTATTCATATCCTCTACTATGAAACAGCTAGGTGGTACAGTGGATAGAGTATTAGATGTGGACTTGAGAAGACCCAAATTCAAATCTGGCCTCGGACAGTTATCAGATATGTAGCCTTGGCAAATCAAGGTTTTAAAAAAAAAAAATCTCTGCCTCAGTTTCTTCATCCGTAAAATGGGGTTAATAATAGCCCCTTCCTCTTAAGGGTTGCTCTGAGGATCAAATGAGAAAATATTTGTAAAGTACTCTGTGAACCTTAAATTGTTATATCAGCATCAATATTATTATCATTATTTTCATGGATAGACTAGATTTAATTGCCTTGTTATGGAAGCCAACAGAGCAAGGCTAACAATAGAGAACAATGTACTTGTTCTTTTATCATCTCAAAAATACAGCCTAATTGGGCTTCTTGGTTTGGACCCCTAACCTGGTTGTTCCGGTGTCTTGAGATCCTGTTAAGCTGTTTATGCCTTAGAGTTCCTCCACAGATTTGCAGATATAGAGAGTGCTAATAATTTTGTGATGCTTGTCTCCCTGTGAGTCCCAAGTGTTTGTGAAATAGTATTTCATCATCACTCACCAGTAATTGCTCTCAATTTGAGGTACTGACATGGTATCATTTTTTAAGATCAAAGATTTCTCTGACCATTTGTGCGGCAGATTCATAGCCAAGGGAATCTGGGGGGGGGTGATTGTTGGTAATTAGCCTAATTATTATGGGCACACCCTTCCCCCCACATTCCCTCCAGCACTTCTCCTTCTTACAAAGCTCCTGTGCTCTCAGTTTATCTAATTTTTACCGGTGTTTCCGTGGTAGCCTGCTTCCCTTCCGATGAGCAGGTTGAGAGAATGCAGAGACCAGCCACCATTGAGGGAACTCACACTCTTTTCATTGGCAAAATGTGATACAGCTTATGTAAGTAGTTCTTAATAGAAACCAGAAACTGGAATATTTCCTTGAAGTAAACAAAGACCTCAAAATTGGAAGCAATTATCTAATGCCTTTTCCCAGCAAGCACTCTGATTCCCTCAGATGGCAGCAGTCCCTAACAAAGAAATGGCTCCTCTTGGTCAGTAGCCTTCTTCAAAGCCCACCATGCCTGCCCTTAGTTTTTCAACTACTCTGCCGAGCATCATGGTTGGCCTCATAGCTTACTGTGTCATGAATCATAGCCCTGTTTTCAATTAGCTAACTACATACTTCGGTTACCCAGATGAGCTAACCTTGTTCATTTAGGGCATAGATGCTGCAGCAGTTTTAAGTTTCTGTCCCTGTTTAGCATCATATCCAAAAAAACTGAAATTAACATTCACAAGTTCTACTACCTTGTCTCTCCTCTCTCCTCTTCCCCCCTCCTCCCCAACAGTCACTTCCTCTCCCATATTTTCATTAATGAATACAAGCTTGGGCTGGGACCAGGAAGAAGCTTCCTGATGTAATGCAAACTGCTTTGATTAAAGAGCTAAAAAGGACTTGAGCTCCAGTCCTACTCTGCCACTTAGCACTTGGGTGATTTTTGAGAAATTACTAAACTTCTCAGCCTCAGTTTCCTCATCTGTAAAATGAGGGGTTTGGATTATATAACCTTTGAGATTCCCTTCCAGCTCTAATGGTGGTTCTCTTTTCCCTTTTTCGGGTTTGCCTTTCAAGAATTAAATGATTTAAATTTAGTGAAGATCATAATTGATAACCTTTCTGTTGAACCTGTTTGGAAGACTTATCTCCTGGAAATTAACTTGAATGGTTCCTTAGATAAAACCATAGTTATCTTAAAAAGGTAACAGTAGAGTTTCAGGTTATTGGATTGAAAAGTTGGTTGGTTCTTTCATTCATTCTTTCAACACCCGGGACGGATGATGTACCTTAATTCTAACCTCACAGATATGGAATTCTTAGAAGTTTTGACAGAAGGACTAAATCGAGTGCTTTTGGTGAGAGGTGGAGGCCGGGAGGTGATCACCATCTACTCCTAGTACTTCGGGTGACCATACAGAGCTTGTTTAGAACATGGTGGCACTGAATATCTAGGTGGATAGAAACACTGGACAAGCAGGTCTTGCGTTCCTGGAAGCTGAACAGTTGAAATGTTCCTGTGTACTTGAAATGATATGCCAGCTTGATCTGCTGATCCATATGTTATGCTTTTTTACAAAAAGAAGTGATCTGATTTTTTTTAACCTAGGGCAAAACTCTTGTTAATACTGAAGAAACTTTAGCTGTCTGCACTGTTAAAAAGTGTCGGGGAGGGGGATTGGGGATAGGAGATATGAATGTGTGTGAGAGAGAGACTAAAAAGAATTTCAAAAGCCTCCCCACCACCAACCTGATTTATTTGTAGTAACTGAACTATTAATAATCACGTTCTCACTACTTTATTGTACTGTACATCGGGGTTGAAACTGATGGTATCTTTTCTAAAAAAAAAATAATAATCTTAAGTTGTTGTTTTTGTTTTTTAACTGATACCAGGAAAGCTGAGCTTAGTCAGTGATAAACTATGAAGTTAGCTAAAGCTGATCTTTTCTGATTCTGGATTCAGATTTTTCTCGGGATGTGCCTCCTAACAGTCTTTCTGTTACATTTTAGCTTTACTAGCTCCAGAATGTAGATTTATAAGAAGTCCGCTTTTGTTCTTGTAGTTTACTTTCTGGGTGATGAGAGGTACATTTCATAAAGAAGTAAACTGGCTACTTTTCTAAAAAGTCATTAGTTCACTTTCCCCCCCTTTTTCCCCCTCAAATCATTTGACCAGCCATGTTAGTGTTTCCACGAGCTTCCAGAGATGTTTCCATCCCTGCCCCTGGCCCATCACTGAAGTTCAAGTCCAGAGGGTGAGTCTTGGGTAGGGATGAGGGCCACACTCCCCCTTTCCATAACAGTAAGCCTGTACTCAAACAACTGCTTTTGGTCCATGGAAGGCAGGCCATTCAGCTCCAGTTTTCTTGAAAGAGAAGCCACTGTTGAGATTTTTTAAAAAAAAGATATTTCCTTTGTAAGTCTTTATAAGTTATATGATAATCCAGGTTCTATAAAACAACCCAAACAAATTCCTATATTCTCTCTTTGATATCATTTTTTCTTTTTGTATTGTTTAAAATGACTCAGATACTGCTGTTGCCACCTGTACATTTTGTCTCCAGCTATTGCAATACTTCACATTCAGTTTTCTGGTTTGTAAATAATCTTTTGGTTTTTGACTAAGCATTGACACTAGCTAGCCCTGGCGAACATCTTGGAAATGTTGCCAAATGTCTTAAGTACCCAAAAGGGAAGCAACTGCACAGAGAGAAGTATCCTGAAAACGAAAAGTGCAATATGTGAAAAGTAAATGAAATGCTTTTGAGACTCCAAGTGGATCTCTAAATGGCAAAGCTTCTTTAAAGCTGTGGGCTTGCCAACATTTTTAGTATCAGATAGGCACACTTCTTTTTGCAGCTAGTAAGTATGCACTCTGTTCCCAACCATTCATAATACTAGCTAAGAAAACCTGTTTGGGAGAGTCTGGGATGGATGGAGACACCTTGTACCTTATAAGAGGGAATTGCAACCTTTAAGAAGTCATCAGTCTTGTGATTGATCCCAGTATGTCCAACAGGGTCGGGCACTGAGTTTTTGTCTCTGTTGTTGTTTTTGTAATAATCCTACCCGTTATTGTCCTCTGAGGATATCTCCCTAACATCTCCCAGAGGAACAAATTGGACAGATCTCTTTAATGGTCTGGACAGGCTGGTTTTGTTTTTGTTTCAGTTTTTTCACATGGATGCTTGATAATTGCACTTTATCTCCTGGTCTTTCCATTCTGTAGTTCAGAACATCTAATCTGTAGAGGGTTATTTTGGGGAGGGGGGCATGAATTTTTGGTGTTTGTGGCTTATTTATTTATTTATACTTCCTGAGTGACATTTTAATGAATCAGTTGGCAGCATGAAGAGAGAACCCCCAAAGGGCCCTTTTCCCAGGGTGAGAAGGGAGGAAGGGATTTAGATTAGGCCAGGGTTTCTTAAAGTTTATTTCCAGGAGAATTCATTGACTCCTTGAGGAGGGGAATATGGAAGTAGGGAAGGACCCTCTGCAGCCTGGTGAACTGCAAAAAGTTTAAGCGTAGAGTCCAGAAGTTCCAAGTCCCTGATGAGCGTAGAAGATTAGCAGTACATCCTTCATAGAGTGGGGGGTTTCTTCCAATCCAAGTTTCCTACCCCCTCTGCACACTCCTTCTTGAGCATGAAGGAGTTACAGATGCCCTGGGAATCCAGCTGAATAGGAAGCCAAATCTCCAAAGTTTCACCCTCAGCGGTGTGGAAAAACCATCGAACGTGTAATGTGTGCCAAAGTGATATTTTAGAAAAAAATAGTTGGTCTTTCTCTTACCTTTGTACATTTCAAAGCAAGATTTCTGGTAATATACACAATTATGCCATGCTCATGGAGATGGGGTTCTCTTTTGTGGGGCTGTTTGTGTGTCTGTGTCTGTCTGTCTGCATGAGTGTAACCATTGTTAGAAGGAGATCTGCCTGCTGAGAAGGGAGGGTTAAGTTGTAAGGGCACACATGGGAGGCAATCAGAGAGGAGGCATTTTAGGGTAAATGACTTCTTGCTTTGCCCAGTTTTACTTTAAAGTAGCTGATGTAACAGGACACACTTCATATGTGGTGCTAAAATCCAGGTCACCATGAACAGTTGTTGAAGATAGTTTGCTGAGGCCGATGTTGGGTAGAAATGACAAGTCCATGCATTGCTGTCCATGTATTCACCAGATGTCAACATGTCCACGGTTTGTCCTCAGTTGTTTTGCAATATTTTGTTCATGTAAACAACAGTGTATCTTTTTCTACATTATGGACATTTTTGTAACCAGTAAGCGTGGCCATTTAGAGGTAATGATTTCATGTTTGCTTTTAATGTTTCCTTGTCTTTGTATGATTCTGTTTAGAAAAAATAAAATGGGATGAAATCTGTTCAAAAACATGCCCAGTGTCTCAGTTGAGTGACCTCTTTCTGGAGTTGATGTAGACAGGGTTTCTTTCAGTAGTCCCTCGATGCTTCATTGCTCCTTTGAGGTAGCTTTGGCTAGATTTGCCCAAGAGGAAAAAGAAGGCAGTTAAAGAATCATCTCCCAAATCTGGTAAGAAAACAAATCCAAATAATAAAATCTTAATATACAATTTATCTGGATAATTTCTTACAAATGTAAAAGAAAAGAGGAAACATCTGGTCTTGTAGTTAGCCTTACAATTTTGTCTCCTCCCTTCCCTTTATTCTTCATTAACCATTGTGATCTCTAAACCCTTCCCCTATGCTCCTGAAAAAATCATTAGGCAATTCCAGTACTTTCCAAAAATGAATTGTAAAAGTACATTTTTTTTGTAGGGCTGAGAGAGGAGATGTCAGTGAATAAGAGCTTCCTCAAGAATTGTAATTTGTGATTATAGAGTTGACAGTGATTTGTGTGGCATTAAACTTTGAAAAATTCAAATATCTCGGTAGAAAATTGATGAAAAAATGAAAGTTGGTGAATACTGAAACCTCCCCCCCTCCAAAAAAAAATCTGAACCACTATTATTGTTTTAGAAGTGAAATAGGAAAAAAATGTCAACTAGATATCTTGAGAAAGTGGTATTTCTGGTTTAGAGATAGAACAGGCTGTTTAAATCCCACACAAAATCAATAACAGGCATCTCGTATTGCTTTATAATTAATTTTGTCTTTTAGGGAGAAAAATGTAAAGCAATCTGCTTTTTAAACTTTTTTATCATGAACTTAACCATCCACTTGTAAAGTCATCTTTGTGACCCCATTTGGGGTTTTCTTGGCAGATATGGAAGGAGTTTTGCCATTTCCTTCACCAGTTTGACAAATGAGGAAACTGAGGCAACCAGAGTTAAGTGACTTGCCCAGTGTCATATAGCTAGTGTCTAAGGCCTGATTTGAACTTAGAAAGATGAGTCAGTTGTCTGCTACTTAGCCCTCAAAGGAGGTGGCAGGAATAGCTATGTTTCATCTTCCCTCATGCTATAATCTCTTAACCCAAATACCCATATTTTACTTTCCCTGTTTAGTTTGCTTTTCAGCATCTTTGGGCTCAAGACAAGGTGAACTTGACTGATCTCATAATTAGCTGTCTTGTCCTCTTCCTTTTCCTCCCTTGGTTAATGTTACGTGTCTGAGGTCACATTTGAACTCAGGTCCTCCTGACTTTAGGGCTTGTGCTCTATCCACTGTGCCATCCAGCTGCCCCAATTTATTTTATCTATGTATCTATCCATTTATTCATTCATTTATTTATTTATATTTTTAGGCAGTTCAGGGACTTGCCTAGGGTCAAACAGCTAGTAAATGTCAAGTGTTTGGTCTGAGGCCGGATTTGAACTCAGGAACTCCTGACTTCAGGGCCAATGCTCTATCCACCTAGCTACCCCTGCCTCTTTAAATTCTTAATCTAACATCTATGACCTAGCAATTTCTTTGGAAACACCCCAAACTAGAAAAGACCATCTCGAGGAGACAGCAAGGTAGCCTCATGGATAGCATACAGGACTTGGGGGTCAGGAAGACCTGAGTTTGAATCCTGCCTTAAACATTTATTAGCTACATGACCCTGGGAAAGTTATTTAACTTCTCTCAGTTCCTCCTCCAAAAAAACGGGGATAATAATAGCACTTGCCTTTCCAGGTTGTGAGAACAAAATGTAAATGTTAGCTGTTACTATTTTGCCCTCATAAAACAGCAGGTCCCCTCCTTTGCAAAGGTGTCTTATTAAGTCCTATGATCAATTTGAGACATGAGCTCTGCCCCCTTGAAATTTACTTTCTAAACTATTGTTAGGGCATGTTTGTGGGAGAAATGCAGAAAAAAAATCACTTTTGGAAGTAGGGCCAGCATCAGAGAGGAAGGAGGTGCAGGACACAGTGTCCATCATGCTTCCACTCAAGTTAGGGCAAAATAGGGTCAAACTACTATCCAAAAGTAGTATTTAACCCTTTGACGTGGGAAATGGGGCTCTGGCACCATTAGGCACTGATGATGCGTAGTGCATTAGCCTGAATCACAGGGGATTGGACAGTGCTCGTGCTCAGTTACGTTGGAGTTGAAGAGACAAACCAATTGACCTAAAAAGCATGTGCAGTTAGGAGGGGGGAGTGAACCAGCCTAAGGAAAGAGACAGGATTAAATTTCAAAGAAGAGCTTTAAATGCCAACATGGGTTCAAATGGAAGGAGGAATGGGATTTCAAAACACAGGATATATTTTTTAATTCATTAGCCTCTCTGGTGAGGTTGACTGACAGAAGCAGGTATGATGCTGGACTGTGTAAGTTAATGGCTACTGAGTACCAGAGAAAATAGGGAGCTCAGGCTCAGGAAGCCTAGAGTGGCCTTGGATAAAGGAGATGGTTATAACCAACTTCTGTCATAGCAAATGGACACTACTGTTCACCTATCCTCATAGTACAGAACTGTCAGTTCAGATTAACAATGGAGAGAGTATTAATTTTGAAACTGGTTCAGGTAAAGGATGGATCATTGTGACGACAGTGAATATTCATCTTGAGAAAATTATTGAAGGTTTACAAAATGCATTTCTTCCCTCTCCTTGTTCCGTGATCCTTTGCTCATAATTGTATAAGACCTACCTGTTATCCAGAATGAATAAGGCATTAGGTACATACTATGTATCAGATGCTGTACTAAGTGTAGGTGATACAAAGACCAAGAAAAAAAGTTTCTTTCCTCAAAGAGCTCACATTCTAATGGGGTGGGAGCAGGGGAGACAGGTATGCAATAGGCACCCCAAAACAGCATAGGGTGGTGAAAAGAAAAATGGATTTGCAGTCAGGGAGTTTGGGTTCAATGAAAAAAATGGTGACAGGATATGAACATCTCACTTTAGAAAAAAATTCAAACTATTTTACAACCCATGAAAGATGGTTCCAAATCACACATAACGAGAGTGCAAAACAACTCTTGAGTTTTCACCTCACAACCAGCAAATTGGCAAAGATGGCAAAAGATGAAAATGGTATTGAAAGGAGTATGGAAAGATAGGCAGGTGGAGCTGTGAATTGGGTCAGCTGTTTGGAAAATGGAAATATACTTTTTAAAATGACTAAAATATATATTTAAATATATAAATTTTACCATTAGAGGTTGTACATAATAAATTTCCTTTTCATGTGCAATAATTTTTAATATTATGTTTATATTAAATTTAAAAAATTTTAAAAATGACTAAAATATTCATACTTTATGACCCAGAAATCCCACTGCTAGGAGAGGTTGTGTTCTATCTTAGTAGGTCAAAGACAATAATAAAGTTTGTCCCATCTACATCAAAACATTCATATCAGCACTTTTTAGCAAAAAATTGTAAGCAAAGCCAATTGATTGAGGAATAACCAGGAGCACAGTAGAGTCAGCTTAGCTTTTCTTTTTTTTTAACATTCCTTTTTTTCCCCAATTTTATTAATTTATTGATTTATCAACAATCACTTCCATATGCTTTTGAGTTGAAAATTTTCTCCCCCTTTCCCCCACCCTCCCCAAGACAATGCACAATCTGATATAGGCTTTACACATACATTCCTATTAAACATATTTTCACATTAGTGAAGTTGTAAGTAAGAATTAGAACCAATAAGAGGAACCATCAGAAAGATGAAGCAAAACTCAACAGAAGGTAAAAATAAGTGATAGAGATTCGACTTCCATAGTTCTTTCTTTGGATGTGGACAGCATTTTCCATCCTGAGGCCTCTGGAGATGTCGTAGATCCTCGTAATGCTGAGAAGGGTTCAGTTTAACAATTAGTCATTGCATAACATGGCTGTTATTGTGTAGAAAGTCCTCTTAGTTCTGCTCACTTCACTCAGCATCAGACCATACAGGTCTTTCCAGGTTTTTCTGAAGTCAGCCTGTTCATCATTTTTTATATCGGCTTAGCTTTTGAGACTCGCTGATTGTCAATTTTTTTTTTGGTGTAAGTATTGACACCTCAGAAATCTGCAAACTACAAATCTGGGCCTGATTTAATTTTTTCTTAATTGTCTAAGCTGTTGTCTAGACATTTTCTCCCAATGGAGAAAATGTTAATAATGCAAATTAAACTTAAAAGTGTGTTATTCATACTTTTTTTCTTCTGGAGAGCCAGTTGATTTTTTTGGTTTTTTTGTTTTTTGGTTTTTTTGTCTTTTTGGCTAGGCAATGGGGTTAAGTGACTTGCCCAGGGTCACACAGCTAGTGAGTGTTATTATGTCTCTGAAGCCAGATTTGAATTCAGGTCCTCCTGAATCCAAGGCTGGTGCTCTATCCACTGCACTACCTAGCTGCCCCTGAGAGCCAGTTGTTAAACATTTACCAGTATACCCCCAGGAATGACCAAATAAGTCATGATAGATAAATAAAATAGAATGTTACTGTGCCTTTTTAAAAAATCTGATTCCACTTCACTAAACTATAAAGTTTTCTTTTTGGCCTATGAAAAAAAGAGAAGTAATGCATATAAAGATTACAGAAAACTAGGGGAACACTTCTATGAAGTACAATAATAAGAGCTAGGAAAATAGTAGACACAATGATTACAACTAAACATAGTTTAATTGTAACAGCCATGTCTCTTCTCCCCAGAAGTGGGGGACTGTAAGTAGGACTGTTACAGAGTGAATTGACATGCTGGTTAGTTTTGCTGAATTCCCTTTTTTATTTATAACTTACGTTATAAGAGATACTTATTTATGGAGGTCTTGGAGAAAAGATTTATTTGGAAGATGATGCAAAAAAATAAAATGCAAACAAGCCAAAGCTGAAAATCTTTATGATGATCAAGCTTGGCCCCAGACAAGAGTGAGCTTCTCTCTCTTGAAGAGTTAGTAAACTATTGGTCTGGAATATTGTTTTATGGTTTCGTAGCTATTAAGACTATAAAGAATCTTAGAAGACAATCAAGTCTAAACCCTCATTTTGCAAATGAGGAAACTGAGTCCCACAAAAGCTAAGTGATGAACACCGCCAAGATCACGCCTGTAATGAGTGGCACCATCAAGAGTTGAACTCGGGTTTTGTAGTTCAACTACACCCAGCTGCCTGTCTTGAGAAGCTGATTTTTAGAAGCAAAGTGCATCTACATTTATCCTATTACATTTAATCTTCTTTGATTCTACTTGTTGATATCATTTTGGATCTGGACTCTTCATGAGCTCCAAGCTTCGTGTTGTTTGCAAATTTTATGAGCTTGCCATCTTTGCTGGTATCTAAACCAGTAATTATAATGTTGAACAGCAAAGGGTCAAGTCAGAACTTTGGGAGCATGCCACTAGATGGCTCCTCCAAGGTCACGCTGACTGTTCTTTGTGTATGGTTATTCAACCAGTCCCATAGTCACATAATTTTACTGTCATCACTTGAGAGGCAGCATGGTATAGTGTAATGTGGGAGTTGGCAGATCGGGCCAGAGGGCCAAATTCAGCCAAGTTTCTGTGTACTAGAAAGCTAAGACTGGCTTTAAAGTGTTTACATAAAGTTTCAATATTAACATTAAATATATTATACATAAATGTATTTAATATTTTTAAAAATTATGTAAAAACCATTCTTAGCTCTCTAGCTGTTTAAAAACAAGCCTTGGGCCATAGTTGGCCAGCCCCCAGTGTGGTGGATAGACCATCTGGCAGGAAGGTCTGAGTTTAGATGAGACTTCAGACACTAGCTGTATAACCCCAGTCAAGTCACTGTGCCTCCGCTTCCTCATCTGCAAAATAAGGCAGTCGGACTCAGAGCCTAAACAGAAATAATATTACAATGGAAGTAACTCCTCTTCCAACAGAGTAATAATATAACAATTCAGAATCAAATATAGGGCTTTCAGATTTAAGAAGTACTTTAATCATGATAACCTTGTAGTATTCCCATTTCGCAGATGAAGACCTTGAGGTTCAGAGAGGAACCCTTGTTCAGAGTCATAACAGCTAGTGTCAGAACTAGAACTCCGGCTTAGTTCTTTTTACTCTAAAAGCCATTAGCTCATATGGGGTGCCCTTTCTTCTCCTTCCCTTTCTTCCCCACCCCTCCCTTCTCTCATCTCTATGCTGGGGTCCCTACCAGATATAAATCCATAATCCTATGAACTCGTACCTCTAAAGCTTATTCACGCGGATGTTATGAGAGACTTTGTCAAATGCTTAGCTAGAATTCAGGTACACTGTTTCGAGCATCTCCAAATCAACCTGTCTGGTTACCCAGTAACAAAAGGGAAATGAAGCTTGGTTGGAATGACCTGTTGCCGTTTTTTTATCTTTAAAAAATTGATGCCTTTCATTTTTACATCCCATTCATTTCTGAATATATCCCTTTCCCCCTTCTTCTTGCCCAGCAAGCCTCTTTTGTAACAAAGATTTTAAAAAGAGAGGAAAAGCATTTCGGCAAAACCAACTAACATTTGATGACATATGCAATATTCCACATTGAGATTGCAGTCAGCACTTTTCAGAAGTTTGGAGAGGCCAGAACCGTTTTAATTCAGTTCAGTTCAACTAACCTTTATTAATCACCAGCTTTATGCAAGAAAGCTGTTCAAAGCTTACAAAGATAGAAACAAAATAGTTCTTGCTCCTCAGGGAGCTTACAAACGGGCGCTCAGCCATAATGAAAGTGAAAATAAATTAAGGCCTCAAAAAGATTCCTTGTTATTGTTCAGTCATGTCTGACTCTTCACAACCCCGTTTGGGGTTTTCCTGGCAAAGATACTGGAGTGGTTTGCCATTTCCTTCAGTGTTAAGTGACTTGCCCAGGGTCACACAGCTAGTAAGTGTCTGAGGCTGGGTTTGAGCTCAGGTCCTCCTGGCTCCAGGACCCCTGCTCTATCTACTATACCACCTAGCTTCCCTGTGATGCCTCTTCTTAACATCATTGCCACTGATAAAAGCATATCTGTTTCTGACTTTGCACCATCTGACAATGCCAAGCACTACAGTGGCAAGAACTTTCCTTTCTGGATCTTCGATGCTGAAGAGCAGTTTCTTGTTCAAAGACAGTTGGATCAGCAGGCTTCTGGGGTCCTTTTCAAACTCTGGGATAAAGTAGTTCCTTTAACCAATGCTTTTATAAACCTGGAAAGATTTACATGAACTGATGCAGAGTGAAATGAGCTAGTACCAGGAAAATACTTTTTACAGCAACAACAATATTGTGTAATGATCAACTATGAATGACTTACCTATTCTCGGCAATAGAGTGATCTAAGACATTTCTGAAGGACTTATGATGAAAAATGTCATCCATCTTCAGAGAAAGAACTGATGGAGTCTGAATGTGGATTGAAGCATACCTTTAAAAAACTTTTTTTTTTGTCTGTTTTCTTTCACAATATGACTGATATGGAAATATTTTTTACATGACGGCACATGTGTAACGTACATCAAATTTCTTGCCTTCTCAAGTGGGGAGAAGGAGAGAGAGAAAGAATTTGGAACTCAAAATTTTTTAAAACAAATTTTAAAAGTTCTCACATGTAAGTGGGAAAAATAAAATATTTTAAAAATTGCTTTTATAACCTTTGATCATACAAATGCACTTATAGCTTAGGAAGAATCTTGCTGGTGCATAAGGCCATAGTTGATATCGAGCACAACATCCAAATAGGCCTGAGCTTGATGATAATTTTGTACCTACTACGAGTGAGACACCCCCACTCCCACCCCCTACGATCTTAGGTCTTTCTTCTGAGTGATCCTTATTGAAAGGTAATTTAGTCCAGATCCTTGCAAAACAACTAGAGAATTATTGCACAAAATTTGCATTGATATTTTTATTCCTTCATCATTTATATCTTTTTTTTCATCATTTACATCTTGATGGTTTCCAAAAGGATTAGTAGTGACTCATAAAATTAAACATATCATAGAATGAGAAAGAGAGAGAGAGAGACAGCCAGACAAACAAAGACAGTGAGACAGAGAGCATTTAAAAGGAGCCTCGAGTATAGTTATCCCTGGGTACCTAGTATGAGGAATGGATTTTGGAGTAAGAGTTCTAGTTGTATGACTGTGCACAAGGGTTTCCCTCTTTGAACCTCAATGTCTTCATCTGTAAAATGGGGATACCAAGCCCATTACTACTAATCACAAGGTTATCATGATTAAAGTACTTCTTAAATCTTTGTTACACTATTTTTTGTTACACTATTATTTCACTTGGAGGAGGAATTACTTCCACTGTAACATTACTCCTTTATGGGCTCTTGAGTTTCCTGTCAGCTTAAGCCAAAGAGAGACACGTTGGGTAACATAGTGCTCAATGTCTGACCAAAGGCCAGTAGAACTATAACTAGGGCAGAGTAACTAGAACTTTGTATCTGGGCAGTGACAATTAAAGGACACAAAAATTTGGTTTTAAGAAGTTATACGATTTAAAAAATGTTTACCTTTATACTGTGAGCGCACTTTTCCTCCTTTAGTAGGTTAGAAAGTAATTAGCAAGAATGATTAAACAGGGAATCTACAAGGAAGCTACAAGATGGTGCCTTTTCCCCATCCCTCTACTCCCTGGGTTGCACAGGTAAATGCTTTCCCTGGCCTGACCATGCCCTGGTCTTCCCCTGAGAGTGGCTTTCCCACAATCAGCTTCATACTGTTCAGGGTATTTTTCCTATAAGGGTGCAAACTTTTTCATCCTTCCTCAAACCTCCAATGACTCTTCTCCCCCATCTTCTCAGTTTTCAACCGTTCTTCTTATTTTATGGAAAAAATCGAAGACATTTGCCGAGAGTTCTCTCTTCTCCCTTTCTCCTCATCCCACATCATTTAGATGCTGCTATCACCTCCTTCACCCCTGTCTCCTATAAGGAGGTGGACTTTCTTCTTGAATAGGCTAAGTTCTCTGTGTGCATGAATGCTCCCATTGTGTCCTGCCTTCTCCAGCAGATTGCCACTTCTATCATCTGTACTCTCTCTCTTTAATCTTTCCTTGTATATTGGGTGCTTCCCTGCTTTCTACAAACATGTTCATGTCTCCCACAACCTTCAGCAAACCCTCACTTGATCCATTCATCCTGGGCTAGCCATTATTGTCTCTTATCTGTCCTCCCTTTTTGGGCTAAATTCCTTGAGAAGAGTGTATATAATAAGTGTCTCCACTTTCCTCCCACTCTCTTCTTAATTCTCTGCAATCTGGCTTTGGCTCTCATCATTCAGTTGAAGCTGCTGTATCCAAAGTTACCAGTGATCTCTTAATCGTCCAATCCAATGGTCTGTTCTCAATCCTCATCCTTCTTTACCTCACTGCAACCTCTGACACTGTTGGCCACACTCTTCTCCTTCATACTCTCTTCTCTCTAGGTTTTCATGATGCTGCTGTCTCCGGATTTTCTTCCTACGTATTTGGCTGCACCTTCTCAGTCTCTTTTGCTGGATCTTCATCCAAATCATAACTGCTGTGGGTATCTCTCAGGGCTCTGTGTTAGGCCTTCTCTCTTCTTCTATCATATTTTATTTGGTGTTCAATAGCTTCCATGGATTGAATTATCATATCCATGCTGATGATTCTCAAAATCCACTGACTTAGCCTAAACCTCTCTTCTGACCTCCAGACTCACATCCTCCAACTGTCCATTGGATATCTTTCTCTCTCTCTCTCTCTCTCTCTCTCTCTCTCTCTCTCTCTCTCTCTCTCTCTCTCTCTCTCTCTCTCTCTCTCTCTCTCTCTCTTCTATCAGGGTTAAGTGACTTGCGCAGGGTTACACAGCTAGTGAATATCACGTGTCTGAGCCTGGATTAGAACTTGGGTCCTCCTAACTCCAAGGCTGGAGCTCTATCCACTGTGTCACCTAGCTGCTCCTGGTCCATTGGATATCTCAAACTGGATGTCTTGTAGACATCTTAAACTTAACATGACCAAAATTAAACTCATTTTCCCCCAAAACCATTCCCTCTTCTTAACTTCCCTATCACTCTTGAGGGCACCATCACCTTCTTAGTGACTGGCTCACAACCTGGGTGTCATCATCTTCCCCTACTCCACTCCATCCTCCCTCCACTCAGCTGTCAGATCTGAAGAATATATCTGACAATGTCATCTACCCAGTAAACTCTAATTGCTCCCTGACACCTCTAGGATGCCAGTATCTGGAAAATACACAATATGAATGCCAGCATAGCCACCATAATAGTCACCTACCCTCTGTGACTTCAGGGCTGATGCTGTATCCACTATGCCACCTAGCTGCCCCATAATGCCTCTTCTTCACATCATTGCCACTGATAAAAGCTCATCTGTTTCTGACTTTGCACCATCTAGATAGATAGATAGATAGATAGAGGATGTATAGCAGAGAAAGAGGCAGGGGGCAGGCAGACAGAGACAGAGATGGAAACAGAGAGTCCTAGAAAGTTATATCACCAAGGAACAGAGGGTTGGTGACTGTTATGGTGGCTGTGCTGGTATTCATATTGTGTATTCTCTAGATACTGGCATCCTAGAGGTGTCAGGGAGCAATTAGAGTTTACTGGGTAGATGACATCGTCAGATTTGTTTTTCAGGGTAATCACTGACAGCAGAGTGGTGGGAGGATGGAGTGGAGTAGGAGAAGATTCGTAGCAAGCAGGCCAACCAGAAGACCACTGTAGTAGTCCAGGTATGAGGTGATAAGAGCTTGCACCAAAGTGGTGGCAGTGTCGGAGGAAAGAATCAAAGCTGTCGATGAGTTAGGGGGATTGTCTACCCCAAGCATATAAAGACTTACTCAGTGGAATGGGTGGATGAGAACGATTTGTTCCCATGGCCACGAAGGTGGCTGAAGAAGGTGTTGTGGGGCACTTAGAACTTAACCAGTCATCAAAGACTTCAAGGTCACCCACTGCATCCCAGGATCCCAGGCCATAGCCAGTCATCTTGATTTTTGTCTTGCCACTGGACTTCAGTGACTATGCAAGTGAGTGAGACTGTGCAACTGCCTCCTTTAAATCCAATTGGAGAGCAAGTCAATACATCGCCCATCATGTCACTGATCTTCTTTAAAAATAAAGGATGGAGGGGCAGCGTTGAGTCCTGTCAGTTACCCTCAGCCTGGTTTAGCCCGTCTGCCAAGAGGCTTTTTGTGCATGCTACAGCTTCTTAGAGCTATGAGTGAGAGTTGGGCAACAGGTGGACACCAGAGGTGGACTAGCAGCTCTGAAAAGGGCTCAGCAAGTTCTCACACCAGAGGTGCTAGTCCTCCTTGAACACCCTGTATAAGTCAACTAACCTCTTTGGACGTTACTTTCTGTTAATTGGAAAGAGTTTGAATCTGAGATCCCTTCTGGTTACAAATCTACAATTAAAAAATTATACAAACATTGATAATGATAGAACATATTCAATAGAGTTAGGAGAGGTTGATAATTTGGCCAATTTTAGGCCCATAGGTTTGAGTAGAATGGTTTTAGCTCCTATGAAGATAGACCAGAACTGGCAGGGATTACCACTACCAGCAGAGGTCACCAGAGAGCCATCTGAGTCAGGGTTGAGCTGATGGCCGGTCATTGACACCTGTACTGGAGAAGATGCTGGCCTCAGAACACAAGAAAAGTGAAGTATAGCAGTCTGAGACTGGGGGAAGGGTTTGGAAAGTGGCAGTAGAGGTGATTGGGGTTTTATCTCAGCAAACCAAGAAAACAGATTCAGAGAAGAATCCAGAGTCATGGGGCAGATTCTAGAGGAGGTGCCAGATTTATTAGGTTGAGGTTAATAGAATGACACAACTATTAACCCCTGACAAGATCCTGCAGAAGTAGCAAATTTGGAGGCACATTTCACCCTTGTGGTCCACTCTTCTTCAGTTCTTATAGCAGTAGTTTCTTGGCACACCCATTACCTGGCTAGGATTTAAGTAGAGCATGGTAGGAAATGACCAGACTGTTCCTTCATCTTCCCCTTTCACCAACCCCACCCTTCAGTTGTTAGATACATGTGAGTTGTGAGGACTCCCTCTACCTGAAGTTTATTTTGAACATGAGGGGCATTTTTGGAAATGGTGCCAAACTCAGGGAGACCTCTCCCACGGTGATTCCCCTCCCCTGGAGTCCCCAGTAAAGTCCCACAGCAACAAAAGAAAGATTTTAGAGAAGGGAGGGCTGAGGAGATCAAGAAACTTGGCAGCTCCTTCCAGCTGAGAGACAAGGACTCACTCAAAATAGATCGGCGGGAAATGGAAACATGGCAGAGCATAAAGGCAAGGTCACAGAAAGGGTCAAGCGAAAGCTTGGCAGGTCCAAAAAGAGGAACCAAATCACTTGGTCTTTGAAATCTAGGGCACAGGGGAAGGCTTAAAGCGAACGCCTGGCTCCCCCACCTCTGAGAAACCAAAGATGGATTAGACATTTCTATGAAAACGTACTAAAAATAAACATTCAAGCTTCCAAGGGACATTGCAGACTCTCCTTTGCTAAAGATCTTAAAGAAGGGCCAGATTCTTATCTGTTTGAGGCCATTTAGATGGAGCCTGATCCCAAGAATCTGTAACCCAGTGGAGCACGCAGCTTCCCAAAGTTTGGAATAAGAAAGTGACTGCTAAACTGGAAAATGTGACTGCCGAAAATGAGAACCTCATCTCTGTTAACTCCTAAGAAGTCAGGCCCCTTGCTGATGTCTCACCCCTATGCGACTCTCCCCGCTTGTGGCTGTGGACCAGGACCGTAGTAGGTGTTTGAAGACATTGTCCTGTCCTTGAACATGCAGACAGCAGCTGACACTCCCCTCACTTCTCTCCAGTTACTTGGGTTTAGAAGGACACCATCAGTATTTGTGGGACTGCAGTGGTATGAAATTCCTACAATCCTGCTGAAGAGGATGTAGGAATGACTCATGAGTCTTTATTCCATTGTAAATTATGTGAGAGGCAGTGAGGCAAAGTAGAGATACAGGGCAGGCTTCTGAGTCAGAAAACCCCGGGTTCTAGCCGTGCCTCTGTAACATCCTTATTACGTATTAACTGTTGAACCATGAGGAAGTCTCTTAATTCTCAGTGCCTCCAAGCAGCTCTCCAAAACTGTTGTTGTTCGGTCCTGTCCAACTCTTTTGTGACCCCACACATTTTTCGTTTTTGTTTTGACAAAGATATGGGAGTGGTTTGCCATTTCCTTCTCCAGTGAATTAAGGCAGACAGAAGTTAAGTGACTTGATTAGGGTCATGCAGCTAATGAGTGTCTGACGCCAGATTTAAACTGAGGTCTTCCTGACCCCAGGCCCAATACTCTATCCACTGAGCCACCTAGCTGCCTCCCTCTAAAACTATAACGTACATGTAAGTGACATGAATTCACAGAATGAGTTTCCATGCTGGGAGAGCCACACACTGGTGAAAACACTGGTCCAGACTGTCCTTCCCCTCCAAAAAAAATGCACGTTAGGCAGAATGGGGCCTGGGAAACTCTTGCCTTATATCATCATATCTCAAGCCATTTTAGTTGGTGTTTAAGGTTGAGGAGTGGGAGTACCTTGCCCTGGGTTTAGAAGGACACCATCAGTATTTGTGGGACTGCAGTGGTACGAAATTCCTACAATCCTGCTGAAGAGGATGTAGGAATGACTCATGAGTCTTTATTCCATTGGAGTGAACATGAGCTACCTCTGTGCAGTGCCCACTGCCCTCCAATACCAGGCTCACAGCCTAAGTGGATAGGCCACAAGTAGGTATGTTCCTGGCTCTTCAGAGGCCTTTGAATGTACGAGCCTATCCTTTTGGCTGCAGAATAAAAAGCGAGAAAAATTCCTCCTCAATCTTCCATGGCTTGAAACCACGGGCTATTTCTGGAGGATTTAAATGCCTCTGACTTGTCATAGAATCATAGAATCTCAGTGTTTGATGGGACCAAAGAGATCGTCTGATCCAGCACTTCCCTGAAGCCTGAATCAGGAATTCCTAATTTTCTTACATGAGATTCAAGCCTTTCTGCCCGTGTTGCTCTTAGTTCTGCATTCCATGGCCAAGCAGGACAAAGCTAATCCCTTTTCCACTTGACGACTCTTGAAATATCTGAGTACTGGCATCATACACCAAAGCTTTTCCTTGTCCATGTCACGCTCCACAGATGCTGTGGTTTCAGTCCCTTCGGCTTTTGGGTTGCCCTCCTCTAGGAGTTCAGAGTCAACATCCCTTCTACAATATGGTTCCCATGACTGAGCACAGTATTTCAGATGTTGTTGTTCTTGTTCAGTCATTTTCAGTCATGCCCAACTCTTTGTGACCCCATTTGAGGTTTTCTTGGCAAAGATACAGGAGTGGTTTGCCATTCCTTCTCCAGCTCATTTTACAGATGAGGAACTGAAGTAAACAGAGTTAAGTGATTTACCCAAGCTAATACAGCTAGTGAGTGTCTGAGCCTGGATTTGAATTCAGATCCTCCTGACTTTAGGTCCTATTCACTGGGCCACCTAGCTACCCCAATATTTCAGATATTGTTTGACTAAACAGGATGCAATAGGGGACACTTTGCCTCTGTTAATGCAAATGAAGATTTCTTTCGTTCTTTTGGCTTCTACATCTCATTGTTGACTCACAATGAGCTTATAACCACTGAATGATAGCAGCAATGACACTTAGGTTGTTTTCACTTGGCTTTCTAGCTATGGGTCTCCCCTTCCTCATCAGTACAGTTGATTTCTTGAAACCCAAGTGCAAGACTTCATATTACTCCCTGTTAAGTTTCATCTTGTTAACTTCATCTGTTCTTGTCTGTCATCCACATGTTAGCTCTTCTTCCCAGATTGATGTTACCCACAAGTTTGATAAACCTGTGACTTCATTGCTAGAAGTGTTGAATGGAATGGGGCCAAGGACAGATCCAAGAGTTGTGCTGGAGGCCTTCTTTTATGTTGACATTGGTTCATTACTTGGTTAACTCTTTGGATCCAGCCAAGCATTCCAAACCCACTTAACCATACACCTCCATCTGGCCCCCAATTATATTGTAAAAGGCAGGAGAAGTAGAGATGTAATAAATTAATAAAAATAAAATAAAGAAGTAGGGATGCATTATTTCCACAGAAAGCTTCAGGTTGGATGACATTATTTTTGAGGTCCCTTCTGACCAAAGTCCTGTTCTGATTCCTCTGATATGGTGGTGACCTTGAGTTCTTAAGTTGGCAGGGCTCTAGCTCTGTCTCTTTAGCTCCATGCTTTAAAATGTGGTCCCAGTTTCATACTTTGTCTGCTATCCAAGAACTGACATAGCAAAGTCTGTGGATAGGTCTGTCATCAGTAGGCCAGATGCTGGGTGATGAATTCTTTGAATAGGGCAACATACAAAACAAAGAAAAAGATGAAATATCCCTCAGTCATGTGTAACTCCCTTCCATTTTTTTTCAGTGAAAGTGGTAGGGTGGGAGAAACAACAAAAGGGTGCAGAGAGTCCTGCTCAGAATCCCATCATTTTGGGGCTGTTGGTAAAGATTGTTGGTATTCTAAATATAAGGTCCTTGTCCAATGACCAATAAGTTAACACACCACTAGAGGAACTAAAAGTCTTGTTAATCTTGATATTTTTAAATATCAATTAAATCAGAAGATAATAAAGAGGTTGGAGCTAGGTAGAATTACCACTCCCAGATTCTCCTTGGAGAAGCAAATAAAAGAAAAAAATAACATTCTGTTTTAATGCACATCCCCATTCATCAAGAATCCCAATTTCATGGGATGCTTGGCCATCCTCCATTTCAGTGCTCATGATGAGCATACACACAAAAAAACCAACAGAGATGATTGTAGCTAATGTGCATCTCTTGCAAAGGAGACTAAGGTAAAAAAAATCATTGAACAACTAAATAAGATCCTTTCCCAGGGGTGTGCTAGTAAATGTTTAACAATCAGCTTTCCGAAGGGAAAAAAAAACACATTTTGAAGTTTAATTTGTATTATTTCTTTCTTAATTCTAAACAATAAGGAAAACAATATATCAAACCATGGTTTGTAGCATTTGCCAGTTTCTGATGTATAAATGTTCACATGGAAAATTTAAAAGTTTCATGCTCCTGCCCTCTCCACAAATTAAATCAACAAATACTTTAATACTCAGTGACCTATGCAAAAGAAAAGAAGGTGAACAATGTGTTTATATATGTATAAATATTATATTATAATTATATATAATATTATAATATACTAATATCATTAATTATAATTATATATCATTATATTATATACAATATTATATCATAATTATATAATATTACATATAACATCATAGTATAATCATATAATATATAATAAAATTATATAATAAATATATTGATGTGTTATATTAATTATATATTATATTATGCTTATATATAATTATATATAATATAATTATATATACAATTATATAATTATATATAAACATTATATAATATATATATAAAACACAAGATTAAAAAGCAAGAGACAAAAGGATTGTAGACTGCAGAGAAGTCTTATGTCTATTTATTATGTGTATTTCTTTCAAGAACAGAATCAGTAGGCATTGGATCAATCAGCAAGTATTTGTACTATCTGCCAGACACGGTGACTAGGTGTTTTGGACACAAGTACAAAAACAAGACATCCCCTGTCCTCAAGCCCATGCCCCACATTCTACTAGACAAATCACTTCAAATAACATCACAGTGTCTTGGCAATATTTTAACATACAGAAATTAACTAGCTACAAATGTGGAAGTTATATTTTAAGCAGCTGTCAGTGTTGAGTCAGAGCGTGTATTTGTTATAACAAAGGTCAAAATGAACACCAACTTAAAAAACTAAAAATGAAAAGATAAGGTCTGCAATACATACAAAATAGCTCTTACCTGATCTAATTAAACAAGCTGTTTGATGACAAATAAGAAATAGATAAAGGAACAAACAGCAATACAGCTGATCTTCATTTTCTTCAGAAATTTAACCTATGTAAATCAATCATAGGCTAAACGGGATTAGAAACTGCCTCAGCTAGCAACAACTTGATCTCCTGGAAGGATGCGATCTCCTTGCCAAGGAGAGAGAGATGGCAACCAAGGGAAACACTGGTTCAGAGTATAAATCAATTTGAAACATCTGACAGAGAAGGATGGGGGAAGAAGATGAGTGGTATTGCCTCATGAGATGTGAGAAATAGTGTCGGGCAAACAAGTTTTAAGACAGCTTGACTTGAGAACGAATTAAGTCAGATCATCCAAGATCATTTAAAGATGAAATCGGAAGGAGAATAATGGCAAACCAAATGGAAAAGACCTGCCAACCTTTCTATCACAAACTATATTTTCCATCAATAATAGTTATCACCATATCTAACTTCTAATATTAGTCTCCAGTGTGTTGCCTCATCCTCATCCTCATCATCATCAATCATTACCATTACTAGCATACCGTGCTCTAAAGTTGGCAAAACACTTCACATACATTATCTCATTTGAACCCACCTTAACACAGCTTGAGGTCAGGTTTAGTATTCCAAAGCGCAGTCCAAGGAAGAGCATGGGACAGAATCAGCAGAAAAGAAAGAAGCTTTATAGAGGAAAAATATTCACAATTATAAGAAAGGCAGTTAGGAATGATGGACACCTTGGATACCCCAAACTGGAAAGTGTGGATGTTTTTTATATGGTTCTTATCTGGGATAAGAAGGATGGGTCATTGGGGGGATGGAGCAGGGAGCCCTCACCAGGTTTTTTCAGGGTAAGGTTCTTGCACTGCTTCTGATTTGTATGGGGTGGGAAGGAATGCCTGAAAAATTGCTGGTTAATTGATATTCAAACTCCTCAGTAGCAGGAAAAGGGCTTTCAGTCATTCCTGCAGTCCTTAATTTGACAGGTGACTCAGGGAATTTAAGCTTCCCCAGCCATGGGGAGACTATTGCAGAATTCCCAGAGCCTTGTGAGGAAGTGGAAATGGTAGGAAAGAAACCAAAGCTGGGCCTGTTTCATTTTCATTTTTGCTTTGAATACAATGCCTGGTGCCCAGTAACAGATGTTTAATGAATTTTTGTTCAATTTAATTGAATTGAGAGCATGACATTTAAGTCATGATAGGTGTATGGAGTGTTAGGCCCCTCTCTTTTGAATAATCATGTGCTTCTTTGATTTCTGCATGCAAACAGAACATAGCATTCTACTTGTCACACCTTTCTATATCCCCACTGAGCATCCATAGGACAGCTACCACACAAGGGAGAAGGGTCTAAGAGTGAAACTAGTAGACAGAAGAAAACTGTAAATGTTTGTTGTTTAGTTTTCACTCATATCCAACTCTTTGTGACCCCATTTTTTTTTTGTGGCAAAGACACTGGAGTGGTTTGCCGTTTCCTTCTCCAATTCATTTTACAAATGAGGAAACTGAGGCAAACAGGGTTAAATGACTTGCTAGTAAATTTCTGAGGCTGGATTTGAACTCAGGTCTTCCTGACCTCAAGCCTAGCACTCAATCCACTGTGCCACCTATAATGTAAATATACTTTACCTATAATTTAGCAAGGTGTGTGATGAAAACTCTCAACACATTCCTTATGGAAAAGATGGAATGATGCGAGTAGATAATGTAAGGGTATTTTCTGAACTGGTTGCGTGACCAGATTCAAAGAGTAAGCATTAAAGGTTCAATGTTATCTTGGAAGGAGATCTTCAGGAGACTGCCCCAGTGATCTGGGCTTACTTCTAGGCTTTTTAATATTTTTTAATCCATTATTTAGGTCAAATAATACATGACAGGATTATCAAATTTACAAGTTACAAAAAGTTGGTAAAGCCAGCTAATGTATTAGACGATAGAATTAAAATTTAAAAAGAGCTTGGCAGACTAAAACACTGGTTTGAATCTATGTAGTCTCATACATGGTTTCAAAATGCTCAACTTCATGAATGCAAGATTTGGTATGTAGCAGAAAAAGATCTGGGAGTTTTATGGGAATGCATGCTCAATATGAGCCAACAGTGTCGCATAGCAGCTAAGGAAGTGAATGCAGTTGTAGGCTGTGCTAAGAGAGGTTCAGTGTCTTCACGTAGGGAGGTCACACTCTCTCTCTAGGTCAAACACACTTAGAATTTTGCGTCCAGTTCTGAGCACCACCTTTTATGAAGGACAGTGACAAACTCGATAGTATCTAGCCAAATCAAGTAGTACAAATGAAGACTGAGAGACATAGCCAGTTTAGTTTGGAGAAAAGATTTAAGAGACGACATGATAGTTGTCTTTAAGTATTTGAAGGACTGTTTCATGAAAAAGAGAATACCTTTGATCTAGTTAACCCCATGGGGCAGAATAAGACCACAGGAGGGAAGTTCTCTTATCAACTCACTCCCATTCTCCACAGTAGCTCTTCCAAACCTTTTCATCTCTCCTCAACCTCCCATGACTCCCCTCCCCCACCCTTTCATCTTTGAACCCTGCTTAATATTTTACAGAAAAAGTGGAGGCCATTTGCTATGAGCTTCCTTTTCTCTCTTCCTCATTGCTCATCATTCAGATGCCTTCTATCACTATCTCCTCCTTTACCCCTGTCTCATAGAGTGAAGTTGCTTTACTCTTTACCACGCCTAATGCCTCTCTACTTGTTCAAGTGCCCAGTCCATCATGTCTTCTCCCACAGATTGCCTCCTCTGTCATCCCCACGATTCCACTTATTTTTTTTAACTTTTTTTTTTACTGAAACTTAAATACACAATAAAAAAGAAAAAGAAACATTATACACTTAAATATTGAAACTTAAATACAAAATAAGAAAAGAAAAAAAGCATGTCATGTGCACAGTAGAATATAAGAGAGAATTAAAATTATATAGCAATAAATTTACATTTCAAGAAAGCCTATATAATAAATACTACATGTTGTGTTGAGAGCTGTCCATCTTTTCTTTGCTTCCTTGTTAGTTTTCTTTTGTTCTCTGCTGTGCACTTTTTACTTTGTTCTTTTTTCCCCCATCTTCCCACCCTCCCTTGCTAGAAGGCTACAATTAATCCAAGATATATTTATGTATTACTATAGATATATAGATACACATATACATGTGTGTGTATATATATATATATATATACACATACACACATACATGCGTAATACAGATATAGACATATACTCTCCCTAACAAATTCTACTTCTGATCTTTGTTTTTATGTTTGTGTGTATCTCATTTCCTATCCCTCCTAACTCCTCTACTTTGCTTCTACCCTTTACCTTGCCCTCGTATTACTTAACCTGCCCCCCACAAGGATCCTTCCCTTATTCTCCCATTCTCATAAATCTAAACACTCTTCTATATCCCCCTTTGACCTATTCCCTCACCCTCCCCTAGCTTCTACTTATTTTCAATCTTTCCCCATCAACTGGCTTATTCCCTACTGTCTGTAAAGATGCCCATGTCTCCTCTATCCGGAAAAAAACCCTTCATTTGATCCTTCTGTTTCCACTAATTATTATACTACATCTCTCCTACTCTTGTAGCTAAACTCCTTGAAAAGGCCATCTACCATGGGTGCCTGCACTTTCTCTCCTCTCCCTCTCTTCGTAACCCCTTACAGTCTGGCTTCTGACTTTTTCATTCCATTGAACCTGCTCTCTCCAAAGTTACTAATGGTCACCTTGTTGCCAAATCCAATGGCCTTTTCTCAGCCCTCATTCTCTTAACCTCTCTGTAGCCTTTGACATTGATCACCCTTTCCTCCTTGATATTCTCTTCTAAGTTTCTGGGACACCACTCTCTCCTGGTTCTCCTCCTCCTTATCTGACTGCTTCTTCTGTGTCGTCTTTGTCAGATCCCCTTCTAGTTTTCTAATCTCAGACACTTCTAGCTGTTTGATCCTGGGCAAGCCATTTAACCCTGTTTGCCTCAATTTCCTCATCTGTAAAATAAATTGGAGAAGGAAGTGGAAAACCATTCCAATATTTTTGCCAAGAAAACCCCAAATGGGGTCACAAAGAGCCAGACGTGACTGAAACAATTGAACAACAACAACAAATTTCCTAAATGTAGCCCAGCCAATTCTGTTTTCTTACTCAATTCTAGGCCTGACTCATTTTCCATGGACAGTGCTTGTCCTAGATGTAAGTGCTATTGAATTAGCTCGAGAGATGGATGGACATTCAACTACATATCATAGACAGAACAATAGAAATCATACGGATTGTTTGGCCCATCTCTTTTCAATGATGATGAATGTGCTTGAGTGGATTATTTAGCATTCAGGGCTTGATAGACTCCGCACAATCTCACCTCCAAAAAGCAGCATTTTGAGGACCTCTCATCTGGCCCAGGGGTAATTAACTGGGGGGTCCACAGAGCTGCAAGGGCTCCCTTTCAGGAAGAAGAATTTCCAGCAGCAGCAACTCATCACATAAGGAGCCCAGTGGCAAAGCAGCCCAGTATGAAATGATAATAGCAAATTTTCAGGGAAATAGACAGCAGCTTTAATTGAGAAAGTACAACTCTCCGGGAAACTGAACTGATGGAATCAATCAATCAATCATTAATCAATTATCAATCAACCTACTATGTGCTAGGGATTGGGCTAAGAGCAAGAGATACAAAAAGAGGCGAAAGATAGCTCCTGCCCTCAAGACACTTACAATCTACAGGAGGAGACAACATGCACACAAATATGTACAACGCAAGCTATATTTAGAATAGATAGGAAATAGGGAAGGAATTAAGAGGGGTTGGGGAAAACTTCCTGTAGAAGATGGGGTTTTAATTAGAACTTGAAGGAAACCAGAAAGTTAGTAGGTTGATCAGAGGAAAAACTGTTAGAAGTATTTCAGTTGGGAAACACCTTTAGGAACATGAGTAGTCTGTCCTAGGGAGAGTTCCCTCTATTCCATTGGTATTCTGTGGGAAATTGTAACACTTTGGATATATGGCATTTCTCTTTAATATGTAACACTGCTATTATATTTTAATTGAATGGGTTTTTTTTTTTTTTTGCTTTTAATGAATACCATGTCACTTGGTCTGGTATAAGATGTATTGGTAAAGACCAAGATATGATTGGTTCCCAAATTCCATAAACCTAGATCTATCTCTCAGGGCTCTGGGCACCATCAGTAACTCAGCTACTGCCATGTTTCTTTGTGAAAGAATACTTGCCTGATGCTCTATCCCTTTCCCAACAACAGAACTGGTTTCCCCACCATTAAGCACCAGTTTTCTTGTGATGGGGCTCCTAATACCAACTGCTGAACCTCTACGATGACCAAACTGACCTCAGCAATGAAAATCTTCATGTATCAAAGGCTAGAAGAACAGAGTAACGATGGTTAAGACTAAAGCATTCTGCGTTTGTTAGAAGGTAGTGTTCTAAAGAGTGACTTTTATTCCCCTCCAAATTCATGGTAGAATTTTCTCTAGAGAAAACTGTTTTCATTCTTTGGTTTCTCGGGTAACACTGTTTTGTTTATCTGGTGCCTTTTTTTCTATTTTTGGAAGTGTATAAGTCCCTCTTTTGGATATTTGATTCTCCTGGGGGTTTTCTGCATTCGAGGAGAGTTGCTTCTTCTTGGCCTTTTGGGGAAATGCACTTGGTGTTTATGATCCCCCAAAGTGCCTTTTGAAGAAATGGAGTCAGGTTGCAGATGATTAAGCAAGTCGTTTGGAGGATGAGTGATGAGTTAATAGGGCATCCCAGACAGAGGAACGGGATGGCATTTGCCAGGAAGTATGGAGAATGGGATACAAGCCAACCTGCAGGACATGTGCCTGACTGGTGGAGAGTGACTCAGTCAGGGGTTAATGGGAGATGAGATTCATTAGATTACTGGGACTAAGTGAAGAAAGTGATGCTTCAGTAGGGCAGTGCTTATTGGGCAAAGAATCTTTCTATCCTACTTCCTACCCTACTTTCTATCCTAAAGAATTTTTCTACCCTATTACCCTAGGTGGCATAGTAAATGGAGTGCTGGAGTTAGAGTCAGAAAGAACCAAGTTTAAACCCAGCATCAGACACTTACTACCTTTGTGACCCTGGACAAGTCTTTTAGCTTCTCTCAGCTAATTTTCCTCATCTATAAAACCGGGATAATAATAGTGTTAACCTCACAGGGTGGTCGTGAGGATCTGTGAAGGGGACAGAGGCAAGATGGCTGGTGGGGGAGGGACAGACAAGATGGAAGAATAACACAGAGATTTACAGCTGAGCTCTACCTAGCAAGTCTTCCAGACAGACCTAGAAAATGCACCTGATCAGGAAGGAGTAACTAATAATAGCTAGCATTTATATAGCTCTTTAAGGTTTGCAAAGCAGTGTGCATGTTATCTCATTTGCACTCACAACAACTCTGGAAACTAGGTGCTATTATTATGCCCATTTTTAAACAAGGAAACTGAGACCAAGAGAAGTTACCTGATTTATCCAGGGTCACATAGCTACTTAGTGTCTGAGGCAGGATTTGAACCGAGGTCTTCCTGATTCCAAATCCAGTGCTCTATCTACTGTGTCACCTAGCTGCCCTAAGAAAAAATAATAATGAGTCCTTTTCTCAGCCTAGGGTGGCAAAAAGAGACAGATAGAGAGGTCTGCAAACCTGGAGATAAGGTTTAGCCATGTAACCCAAGCCCCAAAGCCTCTTGGTAAGAAGCTGTCTCCTCATGGTGAAGATCAAAGTCTTGCATCTGCATGAGTGGTGGAGAGGTGTTGGTGAGAGCTGGAAAGAAGAGAAAACCGGGTTCTTCGGGCTCTTGAGTCTTTCCAGGTTCTTCTGGCTTCTAGCTTCAAGAGAGGAGATGAATGATATCAATACAACTTCAGGCTTCTGAAGAGAGAAAAGACTCTGGGAAGAAGCTGACATGAGACAAGCTGGCAGTTCTCCACTGTGTCCTTCTCCCCAGTTTGCTACGCTAGAAACCAGGAATCTACCATCTTGGTAGAGATCTGCTTCTCTCTCTCTCTCTCTCTCTCTCTCTCTCTCTCTCTCTATCTGAATCTCTCTCTTTTTTTTTCTCTTTCTCTTTCCCAATGAGAGAGCTCCTTCACTCTGTATAGTCTGGTATATGTTCTCAAATGTATACTTTCTCTGATTTCACTTTTGTTCTTGACTTGGATAAAAAGGTTTCTTTGCTATTTGTTGGGTATGTATTCATTGTAGAACTGGCATTTGGTGGGACGGAGTCAAACCTTGGATATAAAGCTTGGGGTCCTTCTTTTCCTGTTAAAAATAAACATCAGGAAACTATATCCCCTAGACTTACAATATTTAAGGTAGCAGAGAGATATAATTCTAGTTTGGTACCTCCTCTCTCTGAAGAGAGCAGAGTATCCAAGCTTCTATCTCCAACCGCCTGCTTCCCTTCCTTGCCAGAATTAAAGAAGGGTGGGGTAGAAGATGATAGAGATCGCTATTTTTTTGGCCTCCCTGCAGGCCACACACAACACTCTCATGCTGCGTATAGGGGATACCCTCCATATAGCCAAGCATAGCCATGTAGAACATTCCAACCCAGGGAGAGGTAGTGTACCAGGGCAAAAAGAGTCCCGAGATCCAGCACAGCGGGGTTTGAGTGTGCAGTGAGCTGGAATAGTACCAGCTGGCCCCTCTGTTACTATCCTGTTCTGGGTCACAGATCCAGGGTGGACTGAAAAGAGAACCTGCCTCTAGGAATTCTATTCTCCAACCCTGTCTAAAGTCTATAGCAGAATAACTAGGGAAGGAATCCCAGACTAAAGATGATGCTGTAGTTCTGACACTATACACCGAGAGAATTTTCTAGTAGGCTAATAGTGGCCGAGTCCAGTAGTAGTCTACTGAAACTCCAAATGAGGTAAGCCCACAGGCATGTTGGTCAGACCAAAACCCAAGGCAGGAACTTGCAAAGCTCAAACCAGGAACAATTTTGTCAGATCCTAGCAGATCCAGTTTGTCCTTGATCAGACCACTTTGGGAGTACTGAAAGCTTGCAGGTCCCCACTGCCAGCTGTCTTTGAGATCCAACACTCAGTACTCTAAGAAACACCTGCAAGACCCAGAAGACACAAGCTTAGTCCAGACATTCCCTTCTGAAGTGTATAGAACCTGGTCCTAACATAAAGTCTAAAGACAGGAAGTAGACTAGAAGAATGAGCAAACAAAAAAAAGAATTCCACTATTAAAGACTACCTACTATGATGACAGAAACACTCAAGCCACAAATCCAGAGGAAGAAAACTCCAAGCATGTCCAAAACAAATTCCAAAACACCTACAAGCAAAGCCTCAAAGAAAAACACAGCTTGGACACAAGTTGAAATGGAATTCCTGGAAGAGATGAAGCAAGAGTTTTTTAAAAAGAATTAAAAATAAATTTTAAAAAATGAAATGAGAACACCAGAGGGGGGAAAAACTGGAAAAACAATTAAGAGCTAAGGAAGAAAGACTTGGGAAGGGAACTAAAAGCATGGCACAAGAGATTCAAGACTTTACCCAAGCAAACTCCCTGAAAATTAGAATGGAACAAATAGAAAATAATAACTTCATGAGATAACAAGAAATATTCAAAGTCAAAATATAATCTGTGTACAGTGCTTCGTAAAGTGTATAGCACTATAAGAATGTTAGCTATTATTATATATGCCTAGCAGTGATATTTCTAGGTCATTCTAGGTCACATTTTAGTGACTGTTGGGGTATAGTTCTGTATTGTTTTTCAGAATAAATGGACTAATTTACAACCCCCACTACAGTGCATTAGCATTCTTTTCCTTCCACAAAAATCTCTGACAATTGTAAATCCACCCCCTTTTTTGCCATCTTTGCCAATATTATGGATTTGATATGAAACTCAAAATTGTTTTAATTTGCATTTTTCTTATTATTTGTGATTTGACACATTTTCTTATGGTTGTTGACAACTTGATTTCTTCTCTTAAGAACTGCCTATTCATATTCTTTGACCATTTACTTATTGGGGTTTTACTACATTCTTATTCTTATATATTTGAATCAATTCTCTATATATCTTGGATATAACACTTTTATAGGAGAAACTTGTAAAGATTTTTTCTTCCTAATTAGCTGTTTCCCTTCTTATTTTATCCACTTTTATTTTTATTTGAGCAAAAGCTTTTCAGTTGTACATACTCAAAATTATCCATTTTTATCTCTTGCCATCCCTTTTCTCTATTATTTGGTCAAGAAATCTTCTTCTATCCATAGTTATAAAAAGATTTTTCCTTCTGTTCTCCTCTAATTCATTCATGATATGATCCTTTAGATCTAGCTTATTGTGGCATATGGCATGAGATAATGATTTAATCCTAATTTCTGACAAAATTCCAGTTTTCCCAGTAGTTTTTTGTCAAATAGTGAGTTCTTACCCCAGTAGTTGGAGTCTTTGGATTTATCAAATACTAGGTTCCTGTGTGCATTTGCTCATTCCTAATCTGTCCTACTGGTCAAATTTTACATTTTTTAAACTATTACCAAAAAGTTTTTGATGGTTTCTGCTTTGTAGCATAGTTTGAGATCTATTACTGCTAGGCCTACTTTCTTCTCGCTTTTTTTCCTCCATGATTTCCCTTGAGATTCTTGATCTGTGTTCCTCCAGATGAATTTTATTATTTTTTTCCAGCTCTCTAAAGTAACCCTTTGGTAATTTGATTGGTACAGCACTGAATAAGTAAATTAATTTAGGTGTCGTTGTTAATTTTATTATATTGACATGGTGCAACCATGAGCAATTAATATCACTCCAATTATTTAGGTCTGTCTTTATTTCTGTAAGGAATTTTTTATAACTGTATTCATAGACTTTCCATATGTGTCTTGGTAGGTGGTCTCCTAATTATTTTATATATTCTGTAGTTATTTTAAATGGAATTTCTTCTTCTATTACTTCCTGCTGAATTTTGTTGATAATATACAGAGAGGCTGATAATTTATCTGGGTTTATTTATATCTTACTACTTTGATGAAGTTATTAATTATTTAAATTAATTTTTTCCTGAACCAACTAGGATTCTTTAAGTACACCATCATATTATCTGCAAAACTGATAACTTTGTTTCCTCTTCACCTAGTCTTATTCCCTCAGGTACTTTTTTCTTGTCTTATTGCTATAACTTGTATTTCTAGTGCTCTATCAAATAATGCTTTTGGCAGTGGACATTCCTGCTTTATCCTTGATTTTATTAGAAAAGTCTCTAGCATTCCTCCATTCCATAAATAGTGTCTCTTGCTTTTAGATAGTACCATTTGTCATATTTAAAAGGTCTATTTATTTCTGTTTTTTAAAAAAAAACTTATTTATTTTTAACATTCATTTAAAAATGTTTTTGAGTTCCTAGTTCTGTCCCTCCTATCCACCCCTCCCATACCTATTGAGAAGGCAAGCAATCAATTTTACATGGAAAGTTATGCAAAACATTTCTCTATTAGCCATGTTGAAAATAAAAAGTCAAGGAAAATAAAGAAAGTGAAAAAAGTGTGCTTCAGTTTGCACTCAGAATTTCATCAGTTCTCTCTCTGGAGGTGAATAGCATTTTTTCATGATGGGTTCTTTGGAATTGTCTTGGATTAATGTATTGATTAGAGTAGCTAAATCCTTCACAGTTGATCATTGTTATAATGTTGCTGCTACTACGGAAAATTTATCCTAGTTCTGTTCACTTCAGTTTTCATCAGTTCATAAAAATCTTCCCAGGTTTTTCTAAAACCATCCCCTACATAATTTCTTTTTTTTTTTTTGAGGGCAGGTACAATTGTATTTTTGTTTTGTTGGGGTTTTTTTGTATAAATTTATTTATTTTTAGTTTTCAACTTTACTTCCACAAGATTTTGAATTCCAAATTTTCACCCCATCTTGCCCCTCCCCCACCCCAAGATGGCATGCATTCTGAATACCCCTTCCCCTAGTCTGTCCTTCCTTCTGTCTCCCCCCTGCCTTCTCTTATCCCCTTCCCCTTTTCTTTTCCTGTAGGGCAGGATATATTTCTGTACCCCATTTCCTGTATTTCTTATTTCCCATGTGGAAACATTTTTTTTAAACATGTGTTTTTAAAACTTTGGGTTCCAAATTTTCTCCCTTCCTCCCACCCACCCACCCTCATTGACAAGGCAAGCAACTCAATACAAGCCATACATGTGCAGTTATGCAAAACATTTCCATAGTAGACATGTTGTGAAAAACTAACTCTATTTCCCTTAATCCTATCCTGCCCCCCCATTTATTCTGTTCTTTCTTTTGACCCTGCCCCTCCTCAGAAGTACTTCCTTCTGATTACCCCTTTCCCAATCTGCCCTTCTCTCTATCATCTCCCTGCTCTCTTGTCCCCTTCCTCCCCTATTTTCCTGTAGGGTAAGACAGATTTCCATACCCAATTGAGTGCCCCACATAATTTCTTATAGCACAATAGTATTCCATCACAATCATATACCACAGTTTGGTCAACTATTTGCAAATTGATGGACGTCTCCTCAATTTCAAATTCTTTGCCACCACAAAAAGCTGCTATGAATATTTTTGTACATATAGGTCTTTTTTCTTTTTCTTTTATCTCTTTAGTATATAGACCCAGTAGTGTATTGCTGAGTCAAAGGGTATGTATAGTTTTATAACCCTTTGGATTTAGTTCCAAATTATCTCCAGAATGGTTAGATGAGTTCACAACTCCACCAATAGTGCATTAGTGTACCTATTTTCCCATATCCCTTCCAGCATTTGTCATTTTCCTTTTCTGCCACGTTAGCCCCTCAGAGTTTCTTTTTTAATGTGCATTTCTCTAATTATTCGTGATTTAGAGGATTTTTTTTCACATGATTATTGATAGCTTCTCATATCCTTTGACTATTTACTAATTGGGGAATGGCTCTTATTTTTATAAATTTGGATCAGTTCTCTATGTATTTGAGAAATGAGGCTTTTATTAGAGAAAGAGAAACTGCTACTTATTTAAAAAAAATTCTTGCTTTCCTTGTAATTTGTCCACATTGGTTTTGTTTGTGCCAAAAATTTTTTAATTTCATGTAATAAAAATTATCCATTTTACTTCCCTGATCCTTTTTATTTCTTGTTTGGTCATATACTCTTACCTTTTCAATAGATCTGTCATGTAAATTTTTCCATGCTCCCGTAATTTACTTATGATATCATGTATCTAAATCATGTGGACATCCTTACTGCACCCCTGATCTTATTGGGAAGGCTTTTAGTTGATTTACATTTCAGATAATGCTTGCTCTTGGTTTTAAATGGATATTACTTATCATTTTAAGAAAGGCTCCATTTAGCCCTTTCCTTTCTAGTGTTTTTAATAAGAATGGGTGTTTTTTGTTAAAAGCTTTTTCTGCATCTATTGATATAATCATATGATTTTTGTTGTCTTTGTTGTTAATATAGTCGATTATGCTTATGGTTTATATAATATTAAACTAGTCCTGCATTCCTGGCTTAAATCTCACCTAGTATATGAACTTTGTGATATATCACTTTATTTGCCTTGCTATTCCTGTGTTTTAATATGGCTGTTTTAAATTTAAGAAAAAAAATTTTTTTTTAAGATTGGGTCTCCTTATCTAGCCCTGGCTAAAAAGTGCAAGGACCACTCATAGATATGATCCCACTTTGATTGGTATGAGAACTTTGACCTGTTCTATTTCTGACTGGAGCTGGTTTGTCCCTTCTTAGGCAAACTGGTGGCCTCTGATCCTGAGGACTTACTACATTAATACCAAAGGCACTGCAGGTCAAAACTCCTTAGGTTGAGATCCCCAAACCTCAGCCTCCCCAGTAGCTGGGATTGAAGACATGCAGTACCGCACTAGGCACATTAAAAAATGTTGCTTGGTTGTTGTTGTTGTTGTTTTTTTAACAGAAATTGCTGCCAAATCTTGTCAAAAGCTTATTCTACTATCTACTACCTATTGGCATGATCTTGATTTTTATTTTTTTTTTTAAGAAGGCCAGTGATTATGTTTATAGTTTTTTAATTTATTTTTAGTTTTCAACATTCACTTCCATAAGATTTTGAGTTTTAAATTTTCTCCCCCTCCCTAAGACAGTGTGCAATCTGGTATAGGCTCTACTTATCCATTCATGTTAAACATATTTTCACATTTAAAGTTTTCTAATATATCAATAAAATCTTACATTCCTGGTATAATAGATACTTCACCTCTCAGTAGCAGCTATGCATAGATCTTAAAGCTTGAAAGGACTTACATCTAATCCTACTCCATTATTTTACAGATAAGGAAACTGAGTCAGTTATTTTTTTTCTATTCCTGAAGATAGATTGTTTTTTGGACTTGGAGCCAGAGGACCTGGGTTCAAATTCTGATTCCGCCACTCTTAGTTTATAGAACTAAGGCCAAGAGACTTGCTCACCCAGAATCACATGATTTCTAAGTGTCTGAAGCATTATTTAATAATAATAATGATAGCTCATACTTATATAGTACTTATTATGTACTAGGCACTGTGTTTTATAATTATTATATCATTTGGTCCTCACTGACAGCAACTCTGGGAGGCAGGTGTTATTATTATTATCATCCTTATTTTACCATGAAGGAAACTGAGGCAAACAAAGGTTAAGTGACTTTCCTAAGGTTACACAGTTAGTGTCTGAGGCTGAGTTTGAACTCAAGACCTAGGCCTAGCACTCTATCCATTGTGCCA
Organism: Phascolarctos cinereus; assembly: GCF_003287225.1. Lineage (NCBI taxonomy): Eukaryota > Metazoa > Chordata > Mammalia > Diprotodontia > Phascolarctidae > Phascolarctos > Phascolarctos cinereus. The sequence goes on along the minus strand of NW_027555847.1, from coordinate 395,396,989 downwards.
CCTAACTGCCCCAGATTTGAGCCTAGATCTTATTGACTTTAAGTCCTGGACTTTTAATTACCACCTCTCTGAACTACGGCTTGGAAGATTGGGACTATATTTTTGCAGTAAATGGAGAGGCCAGGTAGGAGTAATGGAGAGAGGTTTTTTTGGAGGATGTAAGTGTGGAGTCATTTTTGAAAAAAGATGAACTCTCTGAGGCAAGAAGGAGTAACCAAAGGTGGTAGTTCTAATAAAGTGTTGAGAGAAGAGCTCCTCTGAATAACTCACATCGTGGGGTAGGGTCAAGCGAGTGTAGAATGTCATGGATGGCTGTTTGACCAGAATGGAGGGTATGAAACAAGTTGTGATTATTAATAAGGGAAGTCTGCTAAGAAAGGGAGAATGCGGGCAGGTCTCAACTGTCCTTTTAACATAATAACAAAGCTAGCAATTACATAGCATTTTACGGTTTGCAGAGCACTTGTACATATGGTATCTCATTTGAGTCTCATAACAACTGTGGGAGGTAGGAACAATTATTATCCCCATTTTACAGGTGAAGAAACTGATCTTGAAAGAAGTTAAGTGACTTGTCTGAGGTCATACAGCAAGTGAGCGTCTTAGGGAGGATTTAAACTCAAGTCTTCCTGACTCTAGGTCCCAACCAGGAACCATTGCAAAGTTCTGACAAGGAGAATCATACATCCAGAATTACATTTAACTAAGACAATCCCTGTGGTCTTGAGTAGATCAGACTGCGGAAGGAAATGTCTGAAGGTAAAGAGGCTAGTAAGGCTTTTGCAGTGGCCTAGCTAGGCATTTATTGGCTGCCAGTCAATAACATTTATTGAGGGTTCACCACATGCAGAGTACTATAACTAAGTATCATGGGAACAAAAGGCAAAAATCAGAGCCTACTGACATCCTGGAGTTTACAATGTGAAGTCCCTGGTCTACGACCCTGGATGTGGGAATGATGAGCGTCACATTTAAAGAAGTGGCACAAAAGTTTTAGAATTCTGGTAACAGAGTGATTGTGTGGCATGGGGAGAGAATTACTGAAGGAGGCAGAAAGGTTTTTTTTTGTACTTAGGGAGACAGAAGGAGAATGCTGTAGACAGGAAGGAGGCTTAAAAATAGGGATGGGTTAAACAGGGGAAGATGGGTTTGTTCCTTAAATGTAGTTTTAGATGGTAACAGCATAGAGATACATTGCAGACAGAGAAGATGGAATATGGTGCCAGAGAGATATTGTCAAGGATTATTGTGAGAATCGTTCACCTATAAGGAGTAACTGAAACCAAGTGTGCAGCTGATCTCTCTGGAATAGGTGGTGTGGGATTGAAGCATTGAAATTCCTGATATTGGGACAATTAGTGGTAATGGGAAAGAAGGGAAGAAAACAGACCCAGATCTTTGTGGTCAGAGAAGTGGTGGAAAACAATGAATGTTAGCCAATCTGGTAAGGGTAAAATGATATCTCAAGGTTGTTTTAATCTACGTTTCTCTAATCAATAATAATTTAGAGTGTTTTTATATGCTTCTAAATTGTTTCGATTCCTGTATTAGAAAACTGCCTATTAATATCCTTTCTTGTACTTTCATCTTTTTTTATTGTACTATGTTATGGAAATGCTTGTTTTATTCCATAAGTTAGAAATAAAATAAAAAAGAAAATTATGATAATCTCAATACTGAGATTAGAAGGGGTTTTAAGGAAGAGAGGATGTTCAGTCTTGTCAGAAGCAATGGACAGACCCTGGTATACTGAATCTTGTCAGAAGGAGGTCACTGCAGACCTCAGCAAGAGAAGTTTCTGTTGGATTCTCGTTGTGAAGCCAGACCTATTTTTGTTGAAATGCATGGGCCTGTGTGGGCTCACGAGGGCAAGAAGGGGAGTCTTTCAGAAGAAAATCACAATGTGGCTGAGTTCCCCTCTAAGAAACCCCGATATACAAAAACCTCAGTTTACAGAACAACTCAATGAGGCGCTAGTATGAACATTTTTAAAAGGTTTTCTTTTACTTTAGCAAACAATTCATAAAAATTTGACTTAACAAAATTTGGTTCAGACACAGGATGAAGTTGCTTCTACAGAACAAGGTGTATCAAGACAAGATAGTCTTGGACTAGACCTGTGATTTTATTGTTATAAGGAACTCTTGATAAGGAAACTCCCTCCAGTGATGTTGACTGGCAACTGCTCTACTAATTATACAGTCTTAAAGAATTGTTAAGGGTGCTGAGTGATTAAACGGCTTGTCCAAAGGCAGAAATGGGACTTGCGCTCAGGTCTTTCTTCAATTCACTAAATCACCATAGGGTATCTTTCATATTGTACCGAATGATCCAAAATCCGTAGAGGTAGTGGGTATCCTATCCTGACTCTGCAGTAATTATCTACCATAATATTATTTGGAATGTTTTTCTATGTGGGATTCCTGCCTACCAGCTCTCTTATCTCAGGCTTTGTCCTGATTGTTTCTTTTTAACTGATATAACCATTCTTCTCCAATATACGTTCTCCAGCGTCCCCACTTGGAGTTCACAGGTCTCTAGCTGACTTGTAGCTGCTCTGAGCAGGCTGCTGTTGGAGACTCTATGTAGGAGGGGTGTTCTTCCAGCTGCCTGATCCAAACTTCCAGTTTTCAAAGGAAAATGGGGGGGGGGGAGAGGAAAGAAGGGAATGCAGGAATGATGTCCTGCTGGCTGTTGGCTTCCCAGACTTCCTCACCAAGGCAGTACTCATTCAGCTCTTGGTTTTGACCTGACAGTATTTCATTGCTTTCATCATTGAAGGAAGGGGTGTTTCAAAGCCATTTCAAACCAGGATCTGAATTCAAATAACTCAAAGCCTACATTCAGTGGGCCCATGGAGAAACATCATCTCCTCTCCATACTCTCCCTTCCTTGTCAGTAAACTGACAGGCTGATTACAGTACAGCTCAGTCTTAAGACTGTAATATTATGCTTGAGACCCTTATACAACACTCAATAAATCTGCTGGAACTAAATAAATAATGAATTTATTTAAGTCCATGTACAAATGAAATCCAATACAGCTATTACAAAGCATTTTTCTTTTTGCAAAAAAATATCCATACAGTGATGTGAGCTACTTTGTTACACTAGGATTTTATTGGAAGAATACTGTCCAGAACACTTAGTGGCACACACGCATTCACAGAGATTCCATGCAAACGGAATGTGAAAAAGGGCACCTCTGGCCCCCTGTAGTCTCCCTCCTCCTGCATAGTGGCTTTTTGCCTTGACACATCTAGATAGCTAAGACAAAAAGGACGTTTGGGGATTGAATGAGCCAGATAATTCCCTCAGTTCTCCACTTCCCTTTCTGTGTGAGTCAGTTATGGTCTAGGATTGTGGGAAGGGAAACCAATTACTTTTCATATTGGACACAGTTGTAAAAACCTATTAAATGGGAGCAGAATAGGAATAAGTACCAAGAAGAAGGAAGGGGCTTACTTTGTTCCCACAACCAAACTTCTATTTACAAACAGCCCGAATTCTCACTTACAGCTTGGTCTCTATAACTTGAGGCAATGGAATAGAACTTGTTCCCTCTATCATTAATCGACTCTAGAATTCAGTTTTTCTTTGAGAGCAGCAGAATGGAAAAGATATAACTTTATCCATAAATATGGAGTCATGTGTGTATGTATATATATATATTATTAATTTTCTTTTTTATATAAATGTATATATACAGATAGATATGCTCTCTATATAGCAAGTGCATATATACTGTGTGCATATCTATATATCTATAATCATACATTGACATAGATATATATGGACTGTATATATGAGGAAAACCTTGCTTTTAAAGTAGTGTATAATATTATAAAGACACACACTTTATTTTGACATCTGAAAAAATCCAATGAAATGTTGCTTATTGTTATACCAGTATGATGTTAAGAAAGCAAATACATTGTCAGATATACAAATTCACAAATTACAAAAAAAACCCAAACAAACCTAAACAACACATCTCTTGCCTTTCCACTAGTGTATCTCCTACACTTCTCCACCCTAACCAGAATGACGAGTCTCAGCTGTTTACCTTACACTGCGGAACACTAAAATTCATTCAAGGTACTACCCAACTCTTGGGTAGTGCATCCCAAATGTTTAGTCCTTTTCCTAATTGAAAAAGATGACCTAACTGTTAAGAAGACAGCTTTGGTGGGGATATCAGAGTTAAAAAAATGTCCATTTTCTCAACTCAGATGGCAGTTGTGCCATAGTTACAACAATACTTCCAATTAATATCATGCCATTCTCTACTCTTCACATGACCGACTCACAATAAAACCCATACACTCTCCTTCCGCTGTGGGAGATGCCCATTTTAGAGATCAGGAAACTGAGGCACAAAGAAATGGCGCTCAAGGTCCTAGAACTAGGACCAGAATCCTGCACTTCAATCCACTGATCCTACCTTCTTCTTGCTCCCTTCCACCTCCAATACCACTCACTTCTCCACTATGATTCCACTTAGTTGTTGGCCATACCCCCAAGTGAAGAGGATTCCTTTTCCTTAGTTTGCTTGGGGAGTATCATTGCTTTAGTGAAATGGTAGCGATCAACCATGTTTACCTTTCTGCACTCTTTCCTTTTTCCCTTGGATCTAACATTCCTTTGAGGTTAGGAAGTTGGAAGGGACTTAAAGGATAACTTAGAATAACCTCTTTACAGATGAGGAAACTGAGGCCCAGAGGGGTCACGATCTGACCATGATAACACCACCAGCCTGTGGCCAGAGCTAGCATTAGAACTGAGGTCCTATCAATGTCTCTCTAGTTCACGGCTCTTTCCACTGGGTCACATGACTCACCCATCTGGGTCTCAGGCAGAAAGCCACCTAAGTTTCCTTTCCCAGAAACAACAACACTCAGACCAACAGCAAACACTCAGCACCATGCTATCTACTGCCTTTCCCTCACTATGGTCAGTGCTTCACACCACATATTAAAAGGAACCACCCACAACTCTGAAGACCACGAAAAAGCTGTTAGTCAAACCACCATCATGATCTAATAACAAATAAATTATTTTAAAGGTTATAACATATTACATTCACTCTGGACATACAAGACCTATGCTCAAAGGTTAGCTACCAATCGTCTGACAACTTCCCAGAAAATGGCTGGAAGCACCAATAGAAATAACCAGCAAAGTTGTGAGAAAAATATCTTAAGATCATCTGAGTAGAGGTTATTATTAATATTTTTTTTTACCAAAAAGAAGGCCTCATCTTGGAATTATAAACATAAGCTGATATAAATTTATCTTTCTACAAATATATATACGGTTTTTATGGAGTACATAAAACAGCATTCTCTCTGAGAGGTGGCAGTGGCCTCAAACGCATTCATTAAGAACATTATGAGACTACAGTATTTTTTTAAAAAGACCTCTCTGTAGAGCATCATGGCACAACTTTGTAGCTGCACCCACACCTGAGAAGTAGAGCTAAATATTTAACAGAAAAGAAAATAATATTCTTTATGCAGATCTGTAAGGTGGGGTTTTTTAAGTGAAAAGCAATTATAAATTCAGCAATTTTTTTTTTGCATGGATATGCCAACACTTCATTTCAGAAGGAAAGATGACCCCAAATGCTATAATTAGTAAACGGATGAATACACTCTCCCCTTTCCCTTCAGGCCCAGTCCCTGCTGCCCCCCTCCCTTTCTCCCGTCCTAAATTCCGTCGTTGGAGACACCGTTGACTGGGACTGCCTCCTGACTGAAGCTCAGCCCCTCCCTCAGGACTGGTGATAGTGATGATAGTGGTGATGGTGGTGATGTTCGTGGTGGTGGTGATGCTCGTGTCTCTGAATGACCGGAATGACGTAGCCCTCGTTGGTTAAGACAGGGGGTAGATCCCGAATCACCTCGTGCTCCAGCACAGCGGGCTGGGAGTGAGCGGCTTTCAGCGGGGAGTGGGCGTCCTTCGCCTTCTGCCGGTACTTCTTGTGAGGGTGCGGTGGTTGCTGGAGGTGGTACACGTCCTGAGCGGCTGGGGAGGGCGTGGCTGGCAGGTAGGAGTTAAATGCTTTCCCTGGCTTCCCACTCCCGTTGCCCCCTGTCACGGCTGGCATTTTGCCAGAGCCCTTGGGCGATTTCAGGAATTGCTTCTCTTGGCCTTTTAACCTTTGTTGCATCTCCAAGACCCTCGGGCTGGGTTCAGGGGCCGGGAGAGAATAATCAGCGAGCACCTGCGACCTCCGGTGATGCACCACGTGGGCCTCGGACTCCTGGGAACGTGACCTGTTTTGGGAATGGGAGGGTCTGCTGTGGTGTTCTTGTTTGGGTTGTGCTGGAGGGGAACCTGCAAATAGAAGGGGAGACAGGGTTAGGGCCTTTCTCCTACGCCCCCTCTATATGGGACTATGAATATGCATATAGCCAGCGCTGAGCCCAGTGGTTGGCCCATAGAAGGTGCTTAATGTTTCTCGATTGATTGATGTACTCTTTGTCATCTTGTAGGCTTTAAATGAATTCATAGATTTCAAGCTGAAGAGCCCTCAGAGCCCACCTAATCCAAATCTTTCATTTTTTAGGCGACTAGGAGGCATAGTAGATAGAGCACTAGACCTGGAGTCAGGAAGGCCCAAGTTCAAATTCTGCCTTAGAAATCATTAACTATGTGACCTTAGGCAAATCACTTAACCTGTTTGCATCACTGTCCCCATCTGTAAAATGGGGACAATAATAGCACCCACCTCCCAGGATTAGGATACTGGTTAAGGATAAAAAATATTCAAAAATTGTTTTGTAAATCTGTTTTTTTTCTCTTAGAGGAAACCTCCATAACACTTTTATTAAATTATTGCAGCATCACAGATTTTCAGTCTAGTCAAAACCATAGTTATCTCTGGATGGGGCTCACCTTTGTGGAAGCTTCTTCTGGGTCAAATAGCATGGGAGAGAGGGCAGGGGGGCAGTCTTCCCATACTCTGTCCTGTGGCAGGTTGTCAGGAGGAGAAGGGCTGATGGGGATGTTTACTATTATGTAGGGTCCAGTACAGAGCAACAAAGAGTCTTAACCACAAGTTTTTCTAGCTTCTTCCAACTCTAGTAGTACCACTAAGGGCCATTATTATTATACAGTCTGTTCCTGGGGTAGCTTTCTCCTCAGGAAGAGAGGTCCAGGCCCAAAGGGAAGACAAAAATAGTTTATAAAATGTGTGGCCTTGAGGACTCACAGAGTCCAATTATCCACCAGATAAGTTTCCTAGCTTCTTCCAACTCTAGTAGTACCAACAAGGACCAGGATTCCCAAAGTCTTAATGGAGGAAGAGCTAGGGATTTTCATACAAGGAGAGGCCTGGCCACTGACAGCTTGCCACTGGGTTAGTTAAGACAAAGCTGCCTCCTTTGACAGCTTTTCGTACAGATGACCCTCAAAATCTGGCACCTCCTAAAGTGACAGGGGTCACAGAGTTGACATAAAACTGGTTCCATTCTCCACTGCTCAGGCAATAGAGTCAGGCTTTCTCACATGATGGAAGGGCTGAGAAGGGACTGTCAGGATGAGAAATTTGAAACACATTTCCAGTTTGTAGATTCTGCTGATGCCTCAATTGTCTTGGGCCTCAAAGTTGTTAACAGCTACTGTTGCCTGCAGAAGATGATCCTGGTTACCACCAAGATTTCCTCTGATGACTTGGCAGGCTGCTGAGTCAGAGCTAGTCAAATGAACTGGCTGCTTAGCCTGCTAGTCTGAGGGATCCACATACCATGCAGGCCACGGAGGCCCTGGGGGGCCTCGAGGGAGCCACCCACAGTGTGGGGAGGGAGGGGATCGGGCCCCCAAGGCCCAGGGACCAAGGGCCAGGGCGGGCCAGGCCCCCGCCCGGGAGGGCCCAAAGGCACATCCGCCTCCTGCGGCGCCTCGAAAGCTTGTCGTAAATCTTAAGGTAGTATATAAATGCTAGCTATTATTATTCAGATTAGGAAACTGAGGCCCAGTGATATTGAATGCTTTTCGTGGGTTCTCTGACTCCAAATCCAGCATTCCCCTGCACCATGACAGCATATCAAAGGTAGATTTTGAAAAGCCTGGAATTGACTCCTTACATACATAAACTGTGGAAGTGCCCAAGAAAAATTGCTTAGAGTATCTGTGTCTGCCATTAGAGGTCTTAAATATAGATTCTACCTTGAGTAATACAGGAAAGAATCCTTTCAGGCTAGACAATTCAATATTGGGCAAATTAAGTTTATCCATTTTTTTCTTTCCTTTTTTTTTTAAGGCAATTGGGGTTAAGTGACTTGCCCAGGGTCACACAGCTAGTAAGTGTCAAGTGTTTGGTCTGAGGCCGAATTTGAACTCAGTACTCCTGACTTCAGGGCCGTGCTCTATCCACTGCGCCACCTAGCTGCCCCAATTTATCCATTTTTAAGAATTGCCTTCAAACCTCCTTATTTTTTTTTTGTCTGAATCTGTGAACTCATCAGTATAGAAAACTCCTGGTGAAGAATTCCCCTCCATCAGTGCAGATCAGCAACTACTCTACAATTTATAGCCTTAGAAAGTTTCCTGGTTAAGTGACTGACCCAGGGTCACCCAGACAGTGGTATCAGAGATGGGTCTTGAATCTAGGGCATCCTGACCCTCAGGTTTTTCCTCTACCCTCTATGCTGCCTCTTGAATGTCCTTCAAACATCTTAAATAAAAGTCAATTTAAAATGATTTGGTAAAGTTTTACAAAACAGGTATCATTCCTTTCTAAAGTGTTCATTTGGTGTTTTCCCCTCTTTATGCACAAGCCTCCTGTTGATGGAAGAGGTATCTGATAGGAAATAGCCCTTAAGTAGTGCATTCATCTGACTTATTGTTAGAAAAACAGGATAGATCAGTTAAATTGCTGGTACTTCCCGAAGGGGGGAAAAAACTTCCAAGTTCAGTTTGGTTAGAAGTCATTAGGTGTTTTTGGATGTTATGCCTCAATGTTTTGCTAATCCCCTGGGTCAGGATATTTCAAGAACATTCTACAATAGTGTTTCCACTCCATGCTATTTATATTAGAACAGTCCGCCTCTGCTTTTTCCCTTTTGCTTTTCTTAGGTCTTTAGAGACTAACAAAATATAGCAGAAAAGACTGGGAAGAGGCCATTAAGAACAAAGCAGGAAGCCTTTTGCTAGAAGCTCCCTTTCAACGTGTTAGAATAGAACATATTGGTTCAAGAAACAGGTCATGATGAAAATGTTTTGTAACCCAATGTCAGGTTGTATATTAACAAATGACCACCCACACCTGTATGTGTTAGTTATTTCCTACCCTAAATGTTCACTCGAATTACACAATGATAATAATGGTACATGGCATTTATAGAGCATTAATTATTATCCCCACTTTACAGATTAAGCCACTGAGGCTGAGGGGGTTTAAGTGGGGCCACACAGCTAGTATCTAAGATAGGATTTGAACACAGCAGGATTTAAACATAGGTCTTCCTAATGCCAAGCATAGCACGCTATCCACCGTACCCACAAGCGGCCTATGCTGCAGCTGCAGCTAAGCTGTCTATATAGATAGGACCCAAATAAATAACAGAATCCTCTACTTCTCCCTGAAAGAAGGGCTAAGCAGTACAATACCTTTATCAATTGGAGCATGTGGACTGGTGCTTAGTTACCCATCACTATAGATGATATTTACAATGGTTGATTTAGACCTGATGTACAGAAGATTCTTGTTTGGGTACTAGCTGTATTATATGCCTGTGAGGTCCCTTTTAGATTCTGAGTTTCTGTGATAATTTGTTGACATGAAAATCTGGGAGAATATAGAAATTCCATGGGATCTTTCCTTCTACCTATTTGATAATATTATTATTTGACATATAGAACAACAGATTGCCTTATAAGCTGAGATGGAAGGATGTCATTGGCCTTTTCCCACAGGGTACCCCATGGAGAAAGGTCCTGCTACACTGAGACTTGTTGGTATATGAATATATGCTTTATCATAGGTAGATAATTTTATTTTACATGTAGTCACGCAGAGGCAGCTAGATGGCTCAGTGGATTTAGTGCTGGGCCTGGATTCAGGAAGACTTCAGGGTCAGGACCAACCTCAGACACTTACCATGTGTGTGATCTTGAGTAAGTCACTTAACTTCTGTTTGCCTAGGAGGTAGATAGGTGGTTCAGTGGATAGGGTGCTGGGCCTGGAGTCAGGAAGACCTGAGTTCAAATCTGGCCTTAGACACTCACTAGCTGTATAGCCCTGGGCAAGTCACTTAACCTCTGTTTGCCTTAATCCACTGGAAAAGCAAATGGCAAACCATTCCAGTGTCTTTGCCAAAGAAAACCCCATGAGCAGTGGGGTTCATGGGGTCACAAAGAGTTGGACATGACTAAAGGACTCAGCAACAACAAAGTCATAGGGAAGAGAGGCTGGAAAGACACAGCTCTCCAAATTAGTGTGAATGTGAAGTTTTATAAACCACATATTTAATAAATAAATAGGGCATGAGTTTCCCTGAGCTCTGAAGAGTGATAAAGTTAGATTTTATTTTATAGGAGTGCTAGAAATCCTTATCCTATTTAGCTTCTGGATCCCCAAAAAGAGGATTATCCACATTTGAAGGCTCCTTGTATCTGATTTAGAGTGTCTACCTGGCCCAAACTTTGAAGTGTAGTTCTCAATCCCAGCAAGATCAAGATAATGGTTCCTTCTCTCGGTATTTTCATCAACACAGTACTGCTCACGCACGGTGTAATGGTGGTGGTCATTGTTTGGCCTCCTGTGTGGGTAGGAAATGAACAGGACACAAATATATTAGTTACAAGACAAAAACCATATTGAAGTAAAAACCTGTACACACACATCCATAATCCCTCCTTAAGTGTCTGTAAGAGGCTGTGCGATAAAGTGGAAGGAATGTTATTGTTGAACTCAAGAAGTCTGCTTTGAAATCCCAGCTCCAATATTTATTATCTGTGTGACCATCTTCAGTTCACTTAACCTTTTTGAGTTCTATCTGTCAGATGAGGATAATGACATTTGCACTACTAACTGTGCAGCTACTGGGTGGGGAGTAGAGAAGAAGGGTTTTCAGAAACTTAGAGTGCTGTATAAATGTGATTTACTACGATGATTATTTCATTTATACTTAAAGGATAACAGAGGGCTAGTTGAGGTGTTAAGGCATTATGGTAATAATAGCTTGCATTGAGATGGGTTAATTTTGAGAGGTAAAATGATCACTTAATTAGTAAGTAGTAGAACTGGAAAAAAAGAACTACAGTCAAGTCTGGCACTCTATAGGCAACGCACAAGTATTCATTAAGCACTACTACATGTGTGCAAGGCACTATGCTAGGTGCTGTGTTTAAAAAAAAAAGTGAAAACAGACCCTGCCATCAAGGAGCTTATATTTGAATGGGGGAAACAGTAGATATGTGTAGAGGTATACACAAGGTACATACAAAGTAAACACAAGAAAACATTACAGGGGAAGATAGGAGTATCTGGGGGAATGAGGAAAGGTCTTTGAATCTTGAAGGAAGTTGGGGAATCCAGGAAGTAGAAATGAGGAAGAAGAGCATTCCAGACATGGGAGACGAAGGCACACACATGGTAAATAGAACGTTATGTCTCAGGGACAACAAATAGGCCAGTACAACTGGATCACAGAGTGTGTGAAAGGGAATAATGTGTAAGAAAATTGGAATGACATGAAGGGGCCACACTGTGAAGAACTTTAAATGCCAAATGGAGCGATTCATATTTGATAAGTAATAAGGAGACTCATGAGTTTATTGAGGAGAGAGGTGACATTGTTAGACATTCACTTTAGAAAATAACTTTGGCAACTGAGAAAAGGGTAGAATGGGTTGAGGCAGCCAAGGCAGGTAGACTAATTAGGAGATTCCTGTAATAATCCAGGGAAGAGGTGATGGGAGTTTGAACTAGAGTGGTCATGGAGAGAAGGGGAGAAATACAAGAGTATGTTATAGAGCTAGAAATGACAGGATTTGGCAACTGATTGGATATGTGGAGTGAGTGAGTATATGGAGTCAAGGATGATACTGAGATTGTGACCTTGGGTGACTGGATGGTGGTATATAGTAGTAATAGGGAAATGTGGAAGAGGCATGAATTGGAATGGGGATGGGGGAAGATAATGAGCTCTACTTTAGATATGCTGATTTTGAGATGTCTATGGGATATCCGGTTTGAAATGTCTAATAGGCAGTTGGAAAAGTAAGATTGACGCTCAAGAGAGAGACAAGACCTGGGATAAATAAATAAGTAGCTGGATAAATAGAGGCTCAAATAGAGGGCCACTGGGGGATCAGTGATCAGTGTGACATAGATGCAGATCCAGCAAAAGGGACTTAGAAGGCACATCAGAGAGGTAGGAGAAGATCCAAGAGAGACCAGTATCATGAAAACCCAGATAGGAAAGAGTACCCAGTGGAGAAGAATATCAGCAGTGTCAAATTCTGCAGAGAGGTCAAGAAGGATGAAGAAAGGGCCATTAGATTGGACAATTAAATTAAGATCATGGGTAACTTTGGAGAGAGCAGTTGAAGTTGAATGATGAGGTTGGAAGCCATTCAATGTAGACAGCTTTCTCGTTTCAAGTTGAAAAGGAGAACAGAGATACAGGACAATAGCTAGCAGAGATAGCAGCATGGAGTGAATATTTTTAAGGATGAGTGAGATTTAAGTGTATTTAAAGGTAGGAGGGAAGGAACCAGTAGACAGGGAGAAAATGAAGATTAGACAGAGAAGGTATGATAGTGGGGTCAATCAGCTAAAGAAGACATGCAATACTGCCTATAATGGGGATCAACAATTTATAGGAAACAAATCACACGATAAAACTGTGAACACTTTTATACTTTTGGGGATATCATAATAGATTGCTATATCACATTTAAACACTTTAAATGAATAACGCTTATGACAGGAAAAGCAAGAAGGAAGTAAATTATTTAAGGGAAGTATTTTGTATTTCTAAATATGTTTTAATCAATGGGCACACACAGCTGCTCATTTGGGGGCATTCCAAAATGCAAGACTCTCATTCTTTGAAAGAGACTGGTAGTAGTGTATATGCCATCATCCCCTCCTTGAGTTAAGCTTACTGAACACAACAATGAATCAACTACAAAGCTTGTTTTGACTTTTTTTGAAAGGTAGAGAAAAACCAATAGGGCAGGAGGGATTTTGTTTATTCGACTGAGCTTAAGTCAGAAACCATGTGTCCATAAGAAGAATGGAGACCTTAGTTGTTTCACAGGAAGCATAATGAACACAGGGGCACGTCCTGAATTCTCAACATCTATTTCTGGGGGGCATCATCTTTTTAGTGTTGAACTCTTTAGCCTCTCATTGAGTGTGACTTGACCAAAAATTAAAGCTTAGCCCTGTTTGCCACTATCCCTATGACTTTTCCTCATATAAGACGAAGCCAAGGCAACTTCTGGTCAAAGGAGTACAAACTCTTCAGTGTCTTACCTGACGTGAGCAGATAGTCTCTTGTCTGCAATCCTCATTTCTTCAGGGTGCTCTCCTTCGGTTTTACATCGAATAGCTTCTCGATCTAAATGACACATAATTAGAACTTTGAAACAGTGAAAAGGGACATGTGTCAGTCCACCAACACACCCATATATTGAGCACACTTACCTGGATGTCCCTCCTTCCTCTTGCTGGAAGGTTCTGGGCTCACAGTCAGTTTCACCCGGAGTGTCTTGCTGTTGGTGGAGGAATGATTGACTGAAGCATCTACAACTTCATAAATGGTGTGCATCAAGCTGGACATGTCCTAGTGTAAGGATCAAAACAAGAGAATATCAGTATCCAGAATTAATGAACATCTTGTTTCCAAAACTAAGCAGCTAGATGGTGCAGTGGATAGAGCACTGCGCTTGTAATTAGAAGACTAATCTCTGTGAGTTCGAATCTGGCCTCTACCACTGATAGCTGGGCAGCGACCCTGGGCAAGTCACTTAACTTTGTTCACCTCAGTTTCCTCATCTGTAAAATGAGTTGGAAAGAAATTGGCAAACTGCTCCAATATCTTTGCCAAGAAAACCCCAAATGGGATAACAAAGAGTTGTACATGACTGAAATGACTCAGTAACATTATCTCGAAACAGCTTCATGTTAATCAAACAGTGAACTCATGCACACACTCCCCATTTTGTGTTTCATTTTCACTTCATTGAAACAGCTCTGACAGAACTCTAGCATCATCTATCTAGTAGTCAGGGATAGAATTTCATCTTTGTTGTAGCCTTGAGTTTAGGTCCAGCAACTCCAGAGAAAAAGGAAGTATTCTCATTGCTGTTGGAACGACATATCCCCAAATGACTGAAATTTCAAACAGATTTTGGTCTCAACACAGGTTTGTTTTTTTCTAATTCCTAGCCCAAACCCAAGTTCTAGATGCCTAGTTCATTTAGGAGGCTGGGGTGATCACTTTAAAGTGCTTTAGCCTTCTGAAGCTGGGGAAAAAGAGATAGAAGGACCTTCAACACATGCCACTGAACTCATTGTGGGTCATTGCAGGGCCCTGCTAGTGGAATCATCGCTGTCTGAGTAGGAAATAGAGCAGTGCATCGTCAAAGGAGGCCCCTGGTATGGGCAGATTATAGGAGAGAAAGAGAAAAAAGCTGGCTAAGGCAGCTGTTGTGTTAGGGTGTGTTTGGGATGTCTTTTGACTATACTAAGGGCAGCGAGGTGACTCAATGGATACTTTGGTGAGCCTAGATTCAGGGAGACCTGATTTCAAATCTGGCCTAGAAACTTGGTAGCTATGTGACCATGGGTAACTCACTTAACCTCTGTTTGCGTCAGTTTCCTTTTCTGTAAAATGAGGACGATAGTAATTGCATCTGCCTCTCAGGGTTATTGGGAGGATCAAATGAAATAATAATTGTAAATTGCTTAGCATGGTGTCTGGCACATAGTAAGTGTTCTATTAAATGTTAGTTATTATTATATTATTGTTGTTGTTGTTGTTATACATCCAGATCTTGGTTGATTCTGACCAATCCCTGTGTACAAGGGTATAGTCTGTTCTTCCAAGTGGTCAGCCTATTTTCCTGGTAAAAACAAATATTACCTCTTTGGTTACTTTTCCACTGTTGTCAAAATCATATAGGGTAAACGTCCATTCTTGACGATTGTCATCCTCCACTGAGACGTCGCACTGAAGTTCCTGAAAACAAGTATTTCTTTTTACCAAAAACCAAAAATCCTCAATAGAATATATGACATCTTTGCCATATGTAGCAAAAAATGGGAGTATGTTTCTGTTCCACAATGGGAGGGAGGAGGAAGCTAACAATTTCTCCCATTTATTTTATGCTATGCATATGTTCGTATGCTTTCTGTTGGTCTGGCTTTGTGATTTTGTTTAGTTATAAACAAATACCTAGCTAGTTATGAACAAATACCTAACTTTAAGCAGATATTATATATAAAAATCCAAATTCACAAAACAGATTAAAAGATCATTTGCTTCCTTTAGAGTATTTTAATGAAGTTATTCCATTTATGAAAATTCATTTGGCATTAGGTGGCACAGTGGATAGATTGCCAGTCATGGAGTCAAGAAGACTCATCTTCATGAATTCCAATCTGGCTTCAGATGCTTATTAGCTAGGTGACCCTGGGCAAGTCACTTCACCCTGTTTGCCTCAGTTTCCTCATCTGTAAAATGAGCTGGAGAAGGAAATGGCAAACCACTCCAGCTGGCTGTGACTGAAATGACTGAACAACAACAACGACACTGGACTGGGTGAAGAGTTTGGGTCAAGACAATTTGGGTCGTGTCCTAGGCCTTCCACTTACTGAGAGAACCTCAGTTTTCTCATTTGTAAGAAGAGGGTGTTAGATTAAACGGTCGCTAAGATTTCTTCTGGGCCTTGATATCTATGTTTTTTTCAGAAAATGTCTCTTCCATGCAGTGAAGCATACCTGCATGGGTTTTTTGTTAGGGCAAGGCCTTTAATCATTTGTAGGAAATAACGTTCAAGGTCTGAAGGAAGGTCTTTAGTGCTTACAATTTAATCTTGATATTACTTTAAGTAAGAACTTTAAATACTGCAACAGAAAAACCTTCCTTGTTTGTGGCCAAAGCTGTTTGAAAAGACCTTAGAAGCACAGCACTTCAGAGAAAATAGTGCGCTAAATCCTTCTCCCTTCTCATTCTGGGTGGGGGCTAATATTTCAATTTATCAAGTCTAGAATGAAGAAAACCCCCTTTCTGACCCTCTCTTGGAGTTTCTACTTGGGCTATGTAGATTCATGTGTTCTAACGTTATCACTGAGATCATCATTCCCAACTTGCAGATGGAAAAACTGAGGCTTCAAGAAGATTAAGGAAGTCATAGTACGGAGAAGAATGGAGAAAAGGGGACTATGACTGTAACTCCTGCCCCTGGGTGACACACTAATGTTCTCCCCAGCAGTCTATTGTGTACACTGCTGATAATGCCAAGAAAATGGATTATCTGTCACATGATATAAAGTTAATAAATGAGCATTTGAATTTAGAAATGGTAGTGGAAGAAGGAAAAGCAACATACTTTCATTCGTCTCTACCCCAACTGTAGGTTACCTTGCATAATTATAACTTTTTATTCCAATAATACCAAATATATTACAATAGGTGCCTTGTGCGCAAGCCAAGGAATTCTAAATTGTTTGCTAAGTTTACTTTATATCACTTCTGTAGTGCAAAATGTGCAAAGCCAAGCAAAATACTGAATTTTAAAAAAATATTTTAATGCAATGCAAAACAATTTTAGCCTTATTAGCAAAATTCCAAGGCAGGATACTGTGCCCCCTACAAACCTGCCAAATTTAAAGTCAATTCCACCACATTTTAACACACTGTAATTTGCTAGAGTATAAAAGAGAATTTCGTTCCTGAAAAGTCAAATTGGAAGCCAAATTTGAGGACTAATATGTATTTTAAACACACTCAGGACCTGATGAACTAATGTATAGAGAAAGAGACATAGTACAAGTAAAACAGATAAGGACACAACATACATCAATATTTAACCGCTTCTTCCCCATTCCACGGTTTATGTCTTTATTCGCAATTTTTTCTCCATCTTCTAGATTAAAAGGCTGTATGTAACTTTCACATCCTTCTACTTTCTCAGGAGGAAGGGCAACTGTGGAACCAAAAGAAAAACTGGTCAGAAGAGTATCGAATCTCTCTGGTTTAGTTAGAGTATTCATAAAGGATACCAGGGGCCAAGGAAGGACCACCCTCATAAAGATTCTAAGGGTGTATGGTTGGACCAGCATATTCAGAGTCAGAGTCAGAAATATGGATCTGCCTACTCTCTCTCACTCTCGTCCTTCAAGGCCAGACTGTAGGCTAGGGAAGAGTAAGGAAAAGAAAGGTTTTCCTTCAACCTCCTCTACCAAATAGCTTTGATTGGTTATTTTAACAAGACAATAAAGATCTTGTTGGGGAATAAATGGTTCATTGCTGAGTAGATGGTATCAGAAAGAATGGTGTCAGCCTATCAGTAGAATCTTTTCATCCGCACCGAGGGATATGATCTTGTCTTTCATGGTGTCTCCTCCAGGGTAGTAGAGAACGGAGTTAGGAACATAAAGAGTAGAAAAGGGAAACAAAATGGCAGGTGGGCAAGGCAGTATTTACCAACTCACAAGAACCCCATGAATGATCACAGAGCTTTTGTAACTTTTTTTCCTCACTCCTCATTCCTTCCATTTAGGGGTGAGTTACTCACCCCTTCCAATTTAGGGTTCATATTGAGAGATCTAGAGTAGAATACAAGGAGTACTCTAGAACATAGAGTAAGAAGATTTGGGTTCAAATCCTGGCTCTACAGCTTATCAGCTGTGGGACCAGGCCAGTCATTTAACTTTTCAACACTTTAGTTTGCAATTCTTTAAAAAAAAAAGTTTTATTGTTACCTTTTGTTTTTGTGCCACAGTCGTTTGCCTTTGACCCTCCTCATCCCAAAAACATCCTAACAAGCAAAAATCCCCAGCAAACACTTAAGCACGGCTGACGTAGTAAACATGTTTGATGTTATAGGTCCCATTCAACATCTGTTGAATCCCACCTTTATACTGGGAGGAGGAAAGTGTTGCTTCTATCTACTTCCCAGGGTTTTTATGAGGGTCAAATTTTATAAAAAAAATATGTAAAAGTGCTTTGTAACTATCAATTACTATTCAAATGTAGACCACTGTTATTGTTATCACACGTTGTCCAAACTTATAAAAATCAAGAAAATTATTCTTGTACAATGTAGGCAAAATTTTGATTCTCTGAAAGTTCAGATTTATGTGTATAAACCTGTAAGATGTGGGGAAATAGTAAACACTTAAAGCATGTCGTAAGCTGCTTTTGAAGAATGCATTACTTGAAATGAAAACAACAAGGATGTGTGTAGAAAAAAGTTGGTACTAAATGCTAGTGAGTTTAACATCTTTAAATTGCAAACACTCTGTATTTTTAACCAAGGCATCAGTCCCAATTCTGCTTAGATTTAAATGTAGGAATGCTGGTTATTTGAAAAGCTGATGAAGGTCTGCATCTCAATCCAGATTTCCAAAAGGCTATTAATGCTCCCTCTAACTTTGGAATACACATGTGGATGTTTTTTTTAAAGTACTGGACGGGAAAGTGGACTTTTGAGTATTCTCCCTAGCCATAGGAGCAAGATTATATACTTACCCTCCAGGGGGCATTGGTCCTCCCGAAAATGTCCCTCTTTCAGTTCCCCATTCAGTAGCTCCTGCAGGGAGAACAAGGACCAGCTGTAAGTGAATATGCAGGACTTCAGCTACAGCCCCAGTGAAAACAAACAGTTACAAGCAGAAGCATTTCCTACATCTAGAGTTCTGAGATGTGAGATCTGGGAACAAGTCCCATCATATGAACCGAACATCTGCAAGGGCTATTGTGTTACACTGTCTGGGTCCAAAAAATTTAACAACTGCGAAATCCTTTATGCCTCATTCAAGTTTCAGATTTTCAGAAGTCAAAATACCACACGTAGTCTATTATATCGTCAGATTTCATTGTGACAGTCTTTATGACAAAAATAGGTTTGCTCAGAACACGATGGCTGACATGTCAAAGGAGGCAATTAGACGAAACGCCGGTGAAGAAGACACAAATGGCCTTCACTCATCTTTGCACCAAAATAAAGAGCTTTGCACTCTGTCAGCCCCAGATTCTCCATGTCGGCCACACATTTATCTCTCATCTGACGACACTGATAGAACACGTCTGAAGATCCATTGCTAA
The DNA here is from genome assembly GCF_003287225.1 of Phascolarctos cinereus. Taxonomy (NCBI): domain Eukaryota; kingdom Metazoa; phylum Chordata; class Mammalia; order Diprotodontia; family Phascolarctidae; genus Phascolarctos; species Phascolarctos cinereus. Next base: position 395,377,697 of record NW_027555847.1, on the reverse strand, counting down.
GGGAAAGAAAGAGAGAGATGGAGAGAGGTGGAAAGAGAGGGGGAGAGGTGGGGGAGAGAGAGACAGAGACAGAGAGAGAGAGGAGAGAGGGAGAGAGACAGAGAGATAGAGACAGAGAGCCACACAGACACAGAGAGAAATACACACACACACACACACACACACACACACACAGAGTAAGTTTTGGCAGAAAGTTCGGCCCCCTTCCATCCCTGACCCTGCTGATGACACTTTCTTCTGGAGTGGAATGTAAGGAACTTAATTATCCTGCTCAGTGATGCTGTTGCCATGTGCAAATCCAGAGCCAGTGAATTTCTTAGGGCAAAAGTTGCCTCTTGAGTATGAGGAGATGAAAGGTGAGCCCTATTGTGGATTTCTATGAAGTTTCTAAGGGCCGGAGTGAGGAAGCTACTGCCTTGGAGAGTTATCTCTAAATCACTTTTGGCAGCAGATTTCTGGATCAGATGTGGATTCAGGGGAAGACTTCAAACACAGGTGAGTAAAGTTAACCAAAAAACAACATATAAATCTTATAATGACAAACAATAAATTCCCAAATGGTGAAAAGTAATATAGGAAAGTATCATTTTGAAAGCACTCTTAGAAATCTTTACACAATAATAAACAATGCAAGAATCTTGCTTCACAAGTAGCACAGAATTATTGTTTCTGTTTTCACGCAAACCCTAGCTACAAACCCTGTTCTCAATAATAGCAAAGTACTGCTCAGAGGACTGGCGCGGTTCCTTGCTAAGGACAAATCCAGTAAGGGCATCCTTGAAAGTTGCTGGGTAGGTGAGAAACTGATCTTTTTGTTTCAAGCCTTAGCTGAAAATATCTCCACTGGATGGGCACTGGCCTCTGAAAATGTGCCATCTCTCTCAGGTTGTTTCAAAGTGAATAATTACTGCGCTTGCTTAACTGCTTCAGACATTGCTATCATAATTCCTACAGTTTTATTATTTCTTCCTGACAAAGAGCTTTATCCTGTGTAACTCGAGAAACCTCCTAATCTCCCTTTCCGATCTTCTGTGTGGCTTAAGTCCCAAAGCATCAGTGGCGCTCCGTAGAATCTGTCTTGGGCAGGGGGCCAGAAGGATTTACCCCAGTGAGGGTTTCTCAGTTCTCCAGCTGCCTCCCTGTCGGGGTATTGCATCATGAAAATGGTTTTATCTCCAGCCAGATGCCCATAAACTGCATGCTGCCCACAGATGGAGGTAAATAGCCAGGGATCCCTAGGTCCCTCCTGTGAGCAGCTGTCATTAATCAGGGTCCCCAGCAGGAGAGCGGCCAGGAATGTTCCCCAGCACCAGACAGGGCCCTTTCCAGTTGCCGTCTGCTGAGTCCACATGGATGTTTATGAAGGGCCAATAAACCGGAGCAGGGAGGACCCCCCCACAACACCCGCCAAAGCCAGGCTTCAAAATTGAGGCCTTAATAAAATCACCCCCCACAGTAAATTTTGAGTGTGACTTGTTATTTAGTTAACTAGAAGTTACCATATTGATCTATCTCTTAAAAAAAAAAATGAGAGGGGATAGGGGTAAGGGGCGGCAGAACGGTTAACCTTTTCAACTGAAAGGTTAAATTCCAGGAACAGAGCTGCTGCATTAAGGAAGCACCGGCTTTGTGGGTTCCAGGCCAGAGATCGCCTAGTGTATTACCTCACCATATGGTTGGGGTGGCTCTGGGCCTTCACCTTCCAAGGGCTAGCATTCTGTTTTGGAATGACAAGCATTTGTGTTTGCCGAAACGCAATGAGGGAGGCCCATCTCCCCAGAAAGGCAGCCAGGGCTTCTAATAAAAGGAAGTGGCAATCTGCAAGGGTTTGGCAGCTCAATTCGGCCCGGATGGAGGGGTGAGCCCATCCAGGCTTTATGAGGGAAAGCTTGACTCTCTCCTCTCCCGTGTTATGTCTCATTAAAGACACACAAAGCCCCGAACACTGAAATGTTAATGAAATCCATCACCTTTGCAAATGACTGGTTGAGCCTCTGTTTATAGTGAAAGCCAGTTAGGGCTTTATTCTACAGTTACACACAGGGGCTGCCCACAAGCACAGAGAGAGGTCTCTGATCGGCCTGATAGGCACTTGGAAAACAAACAAAAGAATCAGCTGGCTGTTTGTTCCTGTTTTTGCAACATCACTGCCAAGCATCCTTCAGCCGGGCCTTTTACCAGCCTTTTAAGTGATATCGGATTACTCTGAGGTTTTCATTGCTAAGGACCCGGTGACATCAGCCAGATCTTCAGCTCTCTCAACCCACCCCCGCTGGTTGGGGGAACACTACAGATCTTTGTTTCAACCTTTTCCTCTCAAAGAAAACCAGGCAAACTTATCAGACTATCAGAAATTCCACCTTTGGGGACTTGCACATGTCAGTCAGCAGGACTTAAAAGGAAAGACAGCAGACTCCATAGAAAGGTTGAAAATGCAAAGCTGCTTAAAAAAAATAATGAGGTGGCTTTGTGATAAATGAAGAAAATAATTACAAGAGTAACATTTTCCTCTAGATGATGCAACAGCTAAAATTAAACTAAGAAGAAAACCCTCCCCCCACCCTGTCCCCTTCTCCCACAAAGTGTGCAAACGGTGCTTTTACAAAAGTTTGGAGGTAAAAGATTTTCAGCCATTATATAAAATGTTAAGAGGCCCCATTTCTCTCTCTCCCTCTCTTTTTTTGGACGTTGATTTAGCACTCAAATGTCTACACAGCATATTACAGGCATCATCTCATGTAAGCCCAGAGGTGTGCAGGAGCCAGCGTAAACCAGCAAGTGAGAGCCAATTGTTAAATTTTCAACATGAGCATTTACACCTCAGAAGTTGGCAAACACTACAAATTAGACCTTGATTTATTGTTCTGTTGATTGTCCAGACTTAGGAAAAGTGATGGAGAAAATGTTAATAATGCAGATTAAACTTAAAAGTATATTATTCTGGGGCAGCTAGGTGGCACAGTGAATAGAGCAACAGTCCTGGGGTCAGGAGGACCTGAGTTCAAATCTGCCCTCAGATACTTACTAGGTGTGTGACCCTGGGCAAGTCACTTAACCCTACTTGCCTAAAAAAAAAGGTATATCATTCCTACTGCCCCCCTCACCCCAAAGCTGGTTGTTAAACATTTATCAGCACATCCCTATGTGAGGTCCAAAAGCCAGTGGGTATTATTGTTCCCAACAAATGAGAAAACTATGTTTTTAGCCTTACATATGATGATTCAGAGAGAGAGAGAGAGAGAGAGAGAGAGAGACTTTTTTTTTTTGGTGAGGCAGTTGGGGTTAAGTGACTTGCCCAGGGTCACACAGCTAGTAAGTGTCATGTGTCTAAGGCTGGATTTGAACTGAGGTCCTACTGACTCCAAGGCCGCCGGAGCTGTATCCACTGTGCTACCTAACAGCCCCAGGAGAGTGACTTTTCCAAGGTGACATGGCTGCTAATATCGAGAATGCAAAGAACCCAGGTCTTCCTGGTTCTAAGACCAACACAGTAGCTACTCTACCACTGTGGAAGTAATATTGCTCCAAGTGAAAAAGAGGAAGAATAAAAGGAGTTTTCCTTAGATGTATGAGAAGCAAACTTAATAATGGATAGCAGTCAAGGGAAAATGTGGACGGTTAGATGTTTCATGGAACATCCTACTGTTGTGAATGATATACATTCCTCACTTGGAGGTCCATTAGATTTTTGGGATATCACTATTGTACCATGTCAATGTAAGGTCAGAAAGAGGTCATTTATTAGCTCAGTTTCAGCAGTCAGGAAGAGTTCATCCAATGCCTTCAAATAAAAAAAATCCAACCCCTTCTCACCAGTGTGAGGAATCTATCATCATATAAAGCCCTCCTATAAACATTTTGTGGAATGGAATTAAGCACGAAAACTTTGATAACAGCAAAAATGCAGTTGTGATGAAAAACGGGATAAGATCTCCTGATAAGCTTTCTGAAATAATCTGCAATCTCCTCCTCCCCAACCCACACCATTGTTATTATTCTAGGTCCCTTTTATGATGGTGGATGATACCATCATGTATGGGCTGACATAAATTTGGAATCAGTTCATTTCCACAGGCAATAAAAGTACATGGACTTTGAAATGTCAACCATTTTTCTTATTTTTAAGTATTATTTCCTTTCTTCCATTAACACTGCCTTGTCAGCCTAGCAAAGTAGCCAACTGAACTTCAAAAGGCTCTGATTTACCACACCAGCTCAAAAGACTTAAAATATTTTGGCTGGAGTTACATATCTAATGAATTTAACTTGGGGTCATATCTAAACAAGTTTCTTACTTAACAAACAACCTCAACTGCCCAGAACATAGGCACCAGAAAGATGTTAGGGGTTTCCTTGGGTTATCTGACTGCATTTCATCAAGTGTTCAGATCCTAATGGATTTTTAAAAAATAACTTTTCAAAGAAGTCAGCTTTTTATTTTCCCAAACAGCCCAAAGATGTTTTTATGATTTTTTTGTTTTTATGTTTTTTATGTGTGTTTAGATATATAAAAAAATAACCTAACCTGTTTGTGGCAAGGAACAACTGCACTGCTCATCTGTGACTGTCTGGATTTAGGTGAGGGGGTGGTAAATGTCACTTTGTGAATAGACTATGGCCCAGAAATTAAAGTTTTGTTTGAAAAGCTCCTTTACAAATAGATGGCTTGGGCCTTGGAACTCAGTCTTCTCCACTTGAACAATGTTATAAACAGTTAGCAATCCAAACCACGAACACCTATTGAACCTTAATGCAGCTGAACTGTAATCCTAATGATAAGATGGAACTTTACCAATGGGGTGGTATGATGGATAGCGTCTTGGACCCAGAGTTAGAAGACCCAATTCAAGTCTTCCTCTCATACTTACTAGCCATGTGACAATGAATCCGCCATTTAACTTTGCAGGTAACTCCATTAGGCTATGAATTATAGGGCATTTGTGATTTGTGTTAGTGGAGACAGAGTTTCCATACCTGCTGTTTCAGCACTAAGGAAATCACATGTCCCTGTATAATGATACAGAGTTTGTACTCCCAAACTGGGATGATGTTAAGAACACATCCCTAGGACTCTAAAGAAGCACCTTTCCCAAACTGCTGGAGTGGCTCTGCTGAGACTCAAGGCTCCCTTGGGAGGGTGGTTTTTGGTGGGAATAGCAACAAGTTGAGGGCGAGATGTTCTGGAGAGGTGTAGGTCTTTTGTGAACCAGGAGTTGCCTAAATGTACACTTTTCATGTAAGCCATGTGGATTTTATAAACAGTTCACCACCGGTCTTGCTTTATTTTCAGCTGATTTGGAGGAGCCAATATTCTCAATTCTCAGTACTAGGATCAATCTTTAATGATTAAGGATGAATTGGTTAAGATATAGGATCCTTCAATCATTCCTCTGTAATATCACATAGAATACAGTTTCAGTTCTAAGGTCCATCATTCAAGAAATGTTAAATGTCGTCACAATGTTGATTATGTATAAATCACTTTATCACAAGATAATACGACTGTTGAAATTGTAACCTCTTTTAACAATGGTAACTTCAGATATAGAGAGAAATTTTTCATACTTTGAAAAATTATAACTAATTAAGAAACAGTTTGGTAATTGGAAGAGCAAGAAAGATGGCTTCTAGATTAACCAAAAGGTAAGTAGGTTTTAATCAATCAATTGACAGGAGTTTATTAAGTGTGTATGATGTTCTAGTCACTGTGCTAAGGTTGACCTTTCATACCAGCCTGGTTGTTGAAAACTTATTGTTGTAGTTATTATTAATAGCAATAAGGAAAGGCAACAGGGATCTATAGAGAGCCAGCCTTGAAGCCAGAAAGACCTGATTTCAACTCCTGACTATGAGACATACAGTCCACGTGACCTTGGGCAAGTTTTAATCTCTCTGTGCTACAAGCAGCTCTAACGCTCAGATGCAGAGAAAGTGACCGTCTGCATTGGTAGTAAGAGTATCTTTACCTGCAGCCCCGAGGCCACACATAGCCCTCAAGGTCCTCAAGTCCGGCCCTTTGACTGAATCCAAACTTCATAGAACAAATCCCCTTAATAAAAAGATTTGTTCTGTAAAACTTGGCCTTAGTCAAAAGGCTGCACCCAAGGACCTAGAAGGCTATGGGTGGCCTCAAGGCCACAGGTTCCCCACCCCTGACAAGTCTGGCCTCTCCCTATTCCTAATAATAATAATAATTAAAAAAAGTATTTACATTTACATCTTACAACAAAAATTTAATGCTGCCTTGCATATGTTTGCTTTGTAAATTTTCTATGTGTTTGTTGTTAAGAAAAATAACAAGAAAATATAAATTTATTGTTTTTAGTTAGGTAAAACAATTTAAGTGTCTTTTTTTTTTTGGAGGGGAGTGATGGTTTTCCTAAAATTGGCAAAATATCATCAATATAACCCATGATCAATTACTGAACTGGATTTGTTTTATTCCCAATGACTTCAAAAGAATCTGCTTCAAATGGTTTTGCAATAAAACAAATAAACCATTGTTCCGTTTTCTAATGTGCTGTAGATGCAAAATTAATCTTGAGGGAAAAAAGGGGGCCAGAAAGAATTAGTGCTTTTAAAATGCACAGTCTGTTCCTTCTAAAAATTACATCTGCATCTATCTCTAGGTTGTGAAGAACACGTATTGAGGTTATATGACAAACGACTAGAATGTCCTTTTTTGTTGAAAACAATTAAATCTAGTCCTGAATAGCGATTTAAATTGTGATTTAGAGGAAACCCAACCTAGTTCCAATAAATCTGCCCTTCTCCTGATCGAAGGCTGTTTTTGTTCAATATAAAGGGCCAAGAACTTTAATTACAATTTATTAAATCGTCTGTAGATCATTTACATCTGGCTGGGTTGGCCACGCTAAAACAGATGTGATGCAGTGGCTCAAACTCCAACAGCTATTTCCTAAGTACTAAGATCTCTGGGTCGCCAAGGGCTCCAGGCACCGGTAACTGTTGAGAGACACAGCCGTTTTTTCCCATTGGCTGGCTTTCCCCTTTTCAAGATCAAAGCCAGACTGACTCTGGAAACTGTCCCTGTTTAAAAAAAAAATGCTTGGATGATCAAAGTTCAGTCTTTCACATTATTCTCAGCATGTTAGCAGTTCTCATACAGGCAAAGTGCTATCATTCCTATATTTACCACCTCCCACAGCACAAAGAACTCAGCTATCTTCTCCTCAGGCTTCCAATAAAAGAACATTGGAGGTGGGGGTGGGGTTGGAGTGGGGGGAGGATGAGGAGATTTAAACTGTGTCCAGTGTTACTCTAATTCACATTTATAGAAGATTTGGGCTAAGTACAAACCATTGTTTCCTGGATCCTTGTACTAAGGCTTAATTCTTTACATATTCTGACTCAAGTTTGGAATATAAATTACATTTCCCAATAACAGCTAACAATTGCTGCCTTTATAACTAGGGGAAAAAAACCCTTATAATAAAAGCTATATTCCACACAGAATGAAAAGTGTTCCAGTCCTTTTAACAGAAAACCATCCCAGAGGAGTTCTGTGGATTTTTACACTGATGTTTGAATCATTTGGGGGGGGGGGCAGGAATCAACAATGCTCAAAGATCCTATGTCTGATGAATTAAAACATTGAAAATAAAAGTCCAATGTCTTATTCGATGTTCTTTCCAGGTTTTAGGCACTCAGAAACTCTAGTTTTTAAACACTAGCATTTAAACAAAAAATTCAGTTTAATGCATATCATTGTAAAGGAGTGGACAGTGGTGGGATGGTGATAACTATTTCCTGACCAGAGAATTTTCTTTTAAGAGGGGAGGAGGAGAGGCCACCGCCTGGAGAGGTTAGCACCTCTTGCTCTTTATTTTCCTCTTCTTTTAGGCATCTTGCTTAGTGCTTTGTAGGATAGAACTGACTGTTTGGCACCAGAAGACGCTTTCCTTGTAAAGCCTGTTTACTATTACTGAGACAATAGTGGCCTTTGACACTGAAGTGTGACCCTACAGGATCTCCTGTTTACAAGGAGCCTCTGAAAGAGTTTCAAAGTAAATATTTTCCAAGTGCTCTACTGAGCAGGGGCCATTAGGATGCCTTACCTCATTTTAAATAAGATTAGAGAAGTCCCAAATCTCCCACATAGCATGTGGGTATTGGCTGAGCTATTAATAGGTACAAATTATTATTAAATACTTATGTTGTGCTAATCCTAGTGATTTTGGGGCACACTTTCCAATTGTTCGGAGAGTAGCTTAATCTCTCATGGGGCCACGATTCATTTTCTGCTCATAATTGCCAGCTTTCATCAATGTGCAGGCGCCTAGGTGGCCAAGTTACCAGATTCTGCTTGGTTCTTTTCTGGCAGCATTTTCTCCAATCTGGTTTTCCTTGGCATCATTTTGTTATTTTTATAAAGAAGGTGAGGTTGCCTTCCATCTATCCTGAATATATCTTGTATGTAACTCAGTTATTTACATATTGCTTCTCTCGTTGGAATGTAAATTCTTTGAGGCCAGAGATTATTTTGACCTGCCTCAGTATACCTACCTTTTAGCACAGTTCTTGGCCCATAGTTAGCACTTAATAAAGGCTTATATATTAACTAAATGACTGCCCTCCAGGATAAGGTGGGATAACCTTTACAAAGCAAATGAATTCTCAGGATGCCAGGCACTGTCATTTTGGATCCTAGGGCTGAGAATCTCTAATCAATCCCTCCCCCACGCCTAGGAAAAGTGCAAACAACGCAGATTTCTTTCTGCACAGGGTTCTGGGCACAAGGCTGATTGTCCACTGAGAGGATCAGTCCCTCAGCTGCTTTCTTGCTGGTCTGAGACTAAGGGATCATCAATTGGACATCACTTCAAATATTGACATTTTACAAATAATAGTAAAGTTAATGATGAAAAAGAGACTAACTTGATTTAATTAATGAATATCTGGCTCTAGATATCCAGCCACAGCTGTCTGTAACAAAGTCAGAGAACAGTGATATGCCTCCATAGTTTACATAGGATTTTGTATAGCAACCACCCACTCTCACCAGACTCCTGACCCATGTAGAGTCATACTACTAAGGCCAAAGATATTGCCCACTCTAACCTTCAAGGTCTTGAAAGGAAAGTAGAGATATGAGAGGGAAATCTGGGGCCAGGCGAGGAGGAAGCTGACAGTGGTTCAAGAAGTCAGACTCAGGAGTCAGAATGAAGGTCTTCAAAAGTCATTCTCAATACATGGGGGGGGGGTGTCAAAAGAATTGTAAATTGATAACAATCACATAAATGCTCCAAATTCATAACAATAAATGGGAATCAAAACAACTGTAAGGTTTCACGTTACACCTGACCAGTTGTCAAAGATGAGAACGGTCACTGTTGGAAGGATAGTGGGGAAAAAGCATACTAATGCATTGTTAGTGTATCTGTGAATCAGTCCAAACATTCTGAAAAGCAATGGTACGTAGGCTAAGAAAGTGACTAAATGTCCATACTCTGACCCGGAGATTCCAATGTTGGGCACATACTCAATGTATATATGAAGGTCAATGATAAAAAAGAAAGGCCCCATAAACACTAGGTATTTATATCAAAACTTTTTAAAGTAGCAAAGAACTGGAAACATAGCAGATGCCCAATGATTGGGGAATGGCAAAATAAGCTATGGTATATAAATGAAATAGAATATTATCGAGCTGTGATAAACAGTGTTATAAACACGGAAGCATGGGGAAGACTTATATGAACTGATTCAAAGTAAAGTAAGTAGAACCAGGAAAACAATATACCACATAACTACAAAAATGTAAATATGCAAAAGCAAAGTGAAAAAACAAACCAAAAAAATTAATTGAAACTGAATGCTGTGAAAGTACAATGACCAAGTCATATATTTTTTTTTTCCAGTTGTGGCTGACTCTTTCTGAAGTGGTTTTTGGGTTTTCTTGGCAAAGATACTGGAATGTTTTGCCATTTCCTTCTCCAGCTCATTTTACAAATGAGGAAATGGAAGCAAACAGGGTAAAGTGACTTGCCCAAGGTCATACATTAAGTGTCTGAGGCTGGATTGAACTCAGGAAGATAAGTCTTCCTGACAGACTTCAGGCCCAGTGCTCTATTCACTAAGCCACGTAGCTGCCTAATGATAATAATGATAATAATGACCAAGCCTGGCCTTAAATAAGAAATATGAGAAGGTTGCTGACCACTCCCCTCCTCCATTTTTTTATAGATGTGGAAGACTATAGGTGTGGAACAAGGCACATTTTTTGTTCTTTTGGCTGTTTTACTAAAGTATTTTTTTCTTTTTAATTTTTTTGTAACTCTCTGGGAAGCATAGGGCAATATACATTGGGAATTGTAGATGATGTAAAAACAAAATATATAAATAATTCATTTTGAAAAAAGGCATAAAAGTTTGTTGCCTCCCAGTGTGCTGTTGCTGTTACTTCCACTTTCTCGGCTTTTGTCTTCATGCTAAAAGAGATATGCATATTGTCAAATCTTGAGTTAAGAGGTAGTGTGTATGTATGTTTCTCTGTGTATGTGTTGGGGGGTTAAGGTGGGGAACATCAATGGGAATGAATATGCTCCTAAAAATTACTAAGTATTTTGAGACCAAATAAATAGTGGCACTAAATCTTTGATAAGTGGGAGTACAGAAACATGTAAACCAAGATTTGATTAACTCTTCATGAAAAGGACTGTCTAAATTAAAAAAAAATTTTATTGCTAAATACAGCAATAAAATTAAAAGTGTTATTAAAACCTCAACTCATACACTACTACTTGATGCAATTAAAAATTAATAATTTCTATCTATAAATAACTAAACAGATTTACTGTAATTTGACAGTAATTTGAGAAGGAGCAGGACACAATGGGTAGAGTTCTAGAGTCTGGAAAACCTAAGGTCAAAACTCACCTCATATACTTCCTAGCTATGTGGCCATTTAACCTCTCTGATCTGACAGCAGAGCTCTAAGACTGAGTTATGGACAGATTATGATCTGAGTTGGTAGAAGAGGTTCTCACAACAATGCAAACACAATTGTCTTTGCCTTTGTGGCCATTTCTCCTGTCTTGAATTGATATTTAACCTTACACAACACCTGGGTCCAGGTTCCCAACAAGGCTGTAAGCTTGCTGAAGGCCTTCATCTTCACTTTTTTTTTTTTGGATTTGGATCTTCCATGTTTTGTATGTAGTCGGTGTTAAGAGTTCATTCTTTCTTCTTAAATCTGCTTCTTTGGACTTCCCAATTTCTCCCACCCCTCCCACCCTTCACCCTCTCCCACATTCAGAAGCTTGACATTGTCCTTGGATCTTTCCAGTCCTTTACCACTCACCAATTCTATCTGCCCATCACCTCTGGAATCCATTCTCTCTGTTCTCTTCTCACTGCTGCCATGCTAGTGTGGGGCCTCATTACTCCTTTGCCTAGACTATTGCAATAACAAGTTAACAGAGTCATCTGCCTCTAGTCTCTACTCCCCTACTACCCTTCCTTCATGGTAAAACCAGAAAAATCTTCCATCTATACACTTTTGCTCAAAAATCTCCCACTGTTCTTTATAGCCTCACAGGTTAAAGTCAAGGTCCTTTGTCTAACATTCAAGACCCTCTAAAATCTGGCGCTTTTCTAGCTTTCCAGCCTTATTTCATATTGCTCCTTTCCTGCCCCTTCTCCTGCCCCCATCTTCTTGCCAACCTGGACTTTCTGTGCATCTAGCTTGCCCTTGGCTTTCAAATCTACCTGCCTTTGTTTACCCTATTCCTGGCTCTGGGACTGCCTTTCCCTGCCCATGTTCATCAGCTGAATTCCCACACTCCCACAGTTCCCAAATGCTATTTCCTCCATGAAGGTTTCAGGGAGCCCTCCTCTCAGTGATGAACTTCTTGCCACCTATCTCACACAGCATTTTGTTATGAACCTTTCTAATGCACTTGTCATAAGACATGACATATTATACTTACCTGCGTTTCTTATTCTGTCATAAAACTATAAGCTCTCATAAGGGCTGAGACCATGTCTTCTATACACTTTGTGTCTCCACCAGTGCTTGAGACACTGCTCTGTCACACACAGTAGGTGCTTAAGTGGTGAACTGAATTGTTGAAAGGCAGAGATGGGAAGGCCCCAGGATAGTTTATTCCCCTTCTGTCACAACTCTGTAGGACAGCAGTGAGGATTGATTGAGTTAATGATTTCAGTGCGATGGGGAATTCTCTACCAAAGCAGACTAGCACCTTCTTTTCAATCAATCAATAAGACTTATTAAATGCCTACTATGTGCCAAGCACTGTGCTAAGCTCTGGGATACAAAAAGAGCCCCAAAACAGTCCCTGCCATCAAGGAGCTCACAGTCTAATGGAGGAGACAACATGCAAGCAAACACATACAAAGCAAGCTATCTCCAGATAAATAGGAAATAATTAACAGAGGGAAGGGTTGGGGAAGGCTTCCCAAAGAAGGCAGGATTTTAGTTGGGACTTAAAGGAAGCCAGGGAGCTTAGCAGCAGGAGCTGAGGACAGAGAGTGTTCCTGGTATGGGCCACAGCTGGAGGAAATGCTTGGAGCTGAGCGATGATGGTGTGTCTTGTTTGTAGAACAGCCAGGAGGCCAGTGTCACTGGATGGAAAAGTACATCTTGGGAGTAAGGTGTAAGAAAACCAGAAAGGTAAAAGGGGGCTAGCTTATGAAGGGCTTTGAATGCAAAACAAAGCATTCTATATTTGTTCCTAGAGGCAAGAGGAGCCACTAAAGTTTAGTGAGTAGATTGTGTGTGTGTGTGTGTGTGTTTGTGTATAATGATCAGGCCAGCACTTTAGGAAAACCCTTTTGGTGGCTGGATGGAGGATGGATTGCAGTGGGGAGAGACTTGAGGCAGGCAGACCCACCATCAGGCTATTCCAATGGCATGAGGTGATGAGGACCTGCATTAGAATGGTGGCAGTATCAGAGGAGAGAAGGGGCCATGTTCAAGAGATGTAAAGGCAAGGTTGACAAGCCTGCACTATGGTTTGGATATAGAGGATGAGACATTATAAGGAGTCTAGGATGATTCCGAGGTTGAGAGACTGAGGAACTGGAAGGGTGGTGTTGCCCTCTACAGTAATAGGGAAGTAGCAGGAGAGGAGGGTTTAGGGGAAAAGATAATGAGTTCTGCTTTGGACATATTGAGTTTAAGATGTCTTCTGGACATTGATTTTGAGGTGTCTAAAAGGCAGCTGAAGATGCAAGATAGGACGTCAGCAGAGAGATTGGGGCAGGATTGGTAGATTTGAGAATCCTCAGCATTGTTGTTGATGTTGTTTAATAGTTTTCAGTTGTGTCCAACTCTTTGTGACCTCATTTGGGGTTTTGGTGAAGATACTGAAGTAGTTTGTCATTTCCTTCTCCAGCTTATTTTACAGATGAGGAAACTGAGACAAACAGGGAGAAGTGGCTTGCCCAGGGTCACACAACCAGTAAGTATCTGAGGCCAGATTTGAACTCAGGAAGATGTCTTCCTGACACCAGGCCTAACACTTTATCCACCGTGTCACTTAGCTGCCCTACTTCAGTATCAAGATGGTAATTAAATCTCTGGGAGCTGATGAGCTCACCAAGTGAAGTAGTGTAGAGGGAGAAGAGAAGAAAAACCTGGAGAGAACTGTGAGGGGACAGACACCTTAGGGATAGTTAGAGGGCATAATCTGGAAGAGGATCCAGTAAAGGAGACAGAAAAAAAGCAGTTGGATAGGTAAGAGGAGACTCAGAGAGTTGCCTAAAGCATTGAGTGGTTCAGTGATTTGTCCAGAGCCCCACACAAATAGTACATGTCAAAGATGAGATTTGAACTCAGGTCTTCCTGGTTTGGAAGCCAGTCTCTATCTTCTATACCAAGCTGCCGTGTGCGTGCGCGCGCACACACACACACACACACACACACACACACCTTGCACTTGCCTGGTTTGACCCCCCACCCCAAACAAATCGTCTTTTCAGCGGAATGTGAAGGCTGTTAGCAAGTAATCCATTTATATTCATTGCCTGACTATGGGCATTTCCTTCAGTCTTATACCATGTATACATGTGCATGTGTACACATATACACTAGTGCACACATATACACTCATACACACGTGTGCATACATGTTTGTGTATTATATACATACCTAGTTTTAATTCTATCTATAAATCTACATCTACATCTAAAAATAGATGAGGACGATGAAGAAGAATGGTTCCATGAATCATAGGATTTAGAGCTGCAAGGATCCTTAGAGATCATCTAGTCCAACTTTCTCACTTTTATGAATGAAGAAACTGAGGTTCAGAGAAGTGGTGAATTGCAGAAACACCCCCAGGGAGTGAGTGACAGGACCACGCCCAGCGTTCTTGCCCCTCTTCTGTGGCTGCTTAAAGTTAAACAGTCAGTTAGCAACTGCGCCACAGCTGGGATCCAGGTCTCCAGACGCCTAGCCCTTTGCTCTCTTACAAATCCTCTTTGCACGTATTAACGTCACCAAGCCTTGTTCTGCCCAATCCTACAATAAAGAAATGTAGGTTGACTTAATGGGATTTTGGCAAAACTGGTGGAATTCGAACTGCATTTTGTCAGAAAAGGAAAAAAAATAACAAATCCTGAGGATTTTATTGCCACCCATAGTAGGACACTTCCAGGTCCTGCTCTTTATGTTGAGTGCGTGTTTCTGGCTGTATCTTATAGCACGGGGGGACTTGGCCCAAGCTGGGAGACCATCTCTCTCACAGCAGGGCTGTGTGCTCTGAAGAAGGTCTCTGGAATGTGGAACAAATCCCTTCAGCTTTATCAGCTATCGCGTGCACACCATGAGCGTGCTGGATGGGTCAGATCTTGGAATGGAGTGTTAAGAATTCACTGTGATCGCCAGAAACAGGGTGAACATCCTGTTTGAACTGTGAAACTCCTTTCCCACACTACTCTTGGCGGCCTTTGATATGGATTTGCTCTGTTTTCTTTGTGTTATCCTGTGGTCAGTAGGTTTTGCCTAATAGGCAATGTGAGTCTGGATTGAATGTGCAGAGATTTTATGCCCCACTTTAAAGCCACAGAGAGAAGAAAATCTGGCTTGGAAGCCCCTCCATACATGAGCTCTGTTAGTGGATTGAAATGGCCCCGCCGTTTTCCAATGGGGATGCTCATTTTCAGTTTTCATTTTATTCTGTTGAACAATTCCCCTTGGAGTTGCTTCAGATAGGGAACATCTGTCTCATTTGAGCATTGTTTATATTATTTGACTGATGATGATATAGAAATGAGGCTAAATATGCGTGTTAACACGTTGGAGAACAAACAGGTGGGTTAGCAAGTTTCTAAAAAGTTTTGTCTCATGTCTTACTTAGCTCATTGGCAAAATTCAGAAAGGCATCGGCAGCCTTCCAATTGGTGATGACTTCTTGCCCTTCCTCCTTTCTCTTTAATGTTTACATTCTTTTAGGTTGTTCTCTCAAGAAAGGAATCACTTTTTGGCTGTACTGTGCGTCTTAAGAAGTTTCTTGAAACAAAAATCTGTGGAAACAGTTCTTGTTTGGTACAGGGGTTTTGTGGATTCCAAGGAAAACAGACCACCCTTAAAACACTGGAATGTGTTTGCTCAAAGATTACAGATGAGCCTAGCCTTGAGGATACCTAATATATGTGAATATACATATTTTTTCAAAATAAAGGAATTAGGGAATGACTGTTTGCATTACAAAAAGGATTCTTTCTTTTAAGGATCCTTTAAATTAAGAGCTGTCTCATGG
This sequence comes from Phascolarctos cinereus, assembly GCF_003287225.1. Lineage (NCBI taxonomy): Eukaryota > Metazoa > Chordata > Mammalia > Diprotodontia > Phascolarctidae > Phascolarctos > Phascolarctos cinereus. The sequence continues at coordinate 395,361,950 of NW_027555847.1, read as the reverse complement.
CACTTGAAATAGGATTTTATTTTTTCGGACCTTTGAAGAAGAGGTTTTTCACCTTTTTTGTGGGTATTCTGGATCCCTTGGCAGTCTGGAGAAACTTATAGACCCTTTCTGAAAATAATGTTGTTAAATGTATAAAATAAAATACTGAGAATTACAAAAAAAACCCAATTATATACTGAAATAAGCTATCAAAAATAGTTTAGAAACAAGCTCACAGACCCTAGGTTAAGAACCCCTGCTTTGAAGGATTATGTAGTAAAGAGAGGTCCATTTGCACTTGCTTGGTTTGACCCTTCTTAAGAAACATATCTTGTTGCAGGATGCAAAGGTTCTTACCAAGAAATCCATTCATTCATTGCTTGACTCTGGACATTTTCTCAGGCTGCCTTCCATGCCTGGAATGCTCTTCCTGCTCATCTCTGCCTCCTGGCTTCCTTCAAGTACCATCTAAAATTCCAGTTTCTATGGGAAGCCTTCTTCAAACCCCTTTTAATTCTAGCACCTCTGCTTATTATTTCCTGTTTATCCTGTATACAATTTATTTTTACATAGTTGTTTGCGTCTTGTCTCCTCCATTAGACCGTGAGTCCCTCGAGGAAGCTTCCTTGAGGAAATGTCCTTTGCTTTTCTCTGTATCTTAGGTGCTTAGTACAGTACATGGCACATAGTAGGCACTCAATAAATGTATGTTGTCTAAGCAGTTTCTTTCAGAAAACTTAATGCATGTGTTTTTTAAGATAAATCAGTCTTGTTCTAGAGAATATACATGGCATAGTCAGTGGACAATGAGTATACCAGCTTGGCTGGAGGGGAGAATTCACCTAAGGGTCTTTGGAAAAGGAGGTTGAAACCTGAATTGGGTAGGGTCATAAAAAAACAGAGTAAGAAGTTAAGGTGGGATATTGGGACAAAATGAAACCGTTTTTGCCCTTAATCACCTTACATGATAATCTTATAGGGGTGACCAGAAGAGAACAGTTAGAGAAGCCCAGGTAGCAGAGAATATCCTAGAGGTGGGGGTGGTCAGCAAGGTCAAAAGGGGCAAAAGAAGGTCTGGGAGGATGAAGACTGAGATAAGGTCACTGAGCAGACGTGGAGGATACTAATCTTGGGTAACCCTGGAAAGGGCATCTTTACTCTAGTGGTGGGATAGAAGCCAGATTACAAGAGGCTGAGTGTGTGAGAAGAGGAAGTGATGGCAGCGAGTGTAAGGGACTTTTTCTCTCTTTGGCTGTGAAAGGAAGAAGAGAAATAACAGGAGACCTCAAGGGCCTGGCAGGACCAAGTGATGAGTCTTGAAGGATAGGGGTATGACGAGTAAAGGGGTTCAAGAGACATCGTTTCTGGGTAATTTGATCATCTTATTTATAAGGCCAGCACGTTATTAATAAAGGATGGCCATTTGGCCATCTCTCTTTTAGACCAAAGACAATCATGGCAGTGGGCCTGTAGTTTATATACCCTTCAAAGAGTAGGTGTTCAGTGAGGGGCTGAAAGTGACATCATGTCACCCTTGAACAGAGAGACTTATATCTATACCCAGACCACCTCAGCCTTGGACAATATATTCAAAGAATTTACACCCTACCCAAGCCTGAGCAGAGCACAATGGCTACTCCACCAGGGTAGGATTCTTGAACAAGAAAATCAGTCTAATCTCAGTATCAGTAATGTCCTTCAAGAGACTGAACTTTAAAAAATCAGGACTTTAGAAGAAGGGAGGAACTCTGGGTCTCCCCAAATCATTGGTTATTAATAATCATTTCTCTCAGGTGAAACCTAGAGGGACAAAGTGGTAGAGAGTGATGAACTTGGCATCAGGAAGACACAAATTAAAATCCCATCTCAGTCACTTCTTGCTAGCGGTATGACCCTGGGTAAGTCCCTTAACCTCTCTTGTCCTCAGTTTCTTCATGTGTAAAATGAAGGAGGTGGAGTTGGATGGCTTCTAAGGATCCTTCAAATTCTAAACCTCTGATTCTAAACCTACTCATCTATTTTAGGCAACGGAAGAGGAGCCAGCATATAAAGAGTTCAAAATGAATGAGACTGAATGATAGAATGGGCAAGTTCCCGTAGTGGACCAGATGGGTTAGGATCAAGAGAACAAGTAGAGAGACTGGCAAGGAGGAAGGTCACCTCTGTCAGGGATTAGAGGCTGGAGTGTTAGAAAAGATGTCAGGATAAGTATTGACGTCCCCAAATAGGAAGGTAGGTGTTGGGGTGGAGAGGAAAGCCATTATGCCTAGGGAATTCCTGTTCAGGCCCCCTTCTAATTCTCATAATGTACAATTCTTAGTGCACCAGTTGGGTGACAGTGTGAGGTTCATTTAGGGGAATTTGGAAAGGCAAAAATAAGGCAAATTGCAAAGGATCTTGACTGCTGGACTCTTGGATTTCATGCTGAGAGGTCAGTAAGGAAGGTTCCTGAGCAGCAGAATCAAATGAACAAAGTGCTACTTTAGGAAGATTAGTCTGACTGCAGGATCTTTTTGGCACCAACAGGCATTATCCATTATTTGTTGAAGTCTGATCTAGCACATGTTCAATTTTTAGCAGATCCTAGGTTTTAACAAAACTCTCTGTGGTTTTCCTAAGACCTGACCAGTACAGCAAACCACATGTTTCCTATGTGTCCAGGTGAATACCTAAAGATATCTTTTCTCCTTTTAATACAAATGAAAAAGAATTTTCCAAAATTCCACAGAAGGCACTTACAGGATACTCCATGTGAATGAGTTCTAAGCTGAGCTGATCAGTTTCAGATCCTGCTACTATTTGCTGCTGACATGAGCTATAAGCGTTATGAGTGAGCACTTTTTTTTTACATTCGTATATAACTTATTACCATATTTGGCAAGTGGTTTGATTTTTCAGTATTCTTTTGGAACTCATTTAGCATCTCTGGTTTCATTTTGATAGTGCAAAGTTTATCTCTGGTTTCATTCTGATAGTGTAAAGTTTATTTCAAAATAAAGGTTTGTTTTCTCATGGAATTCTGAGATTTTTGCTTGTATATAAAAGAATTTGGAGTTTTAGTGTTGTTTTTTCCTCTGATGACAAGTAGCATCATTTTATGTACTGATAACCCAATGGAAAAGACTGCTTATATATTAAAAAAAATCTGTCAATAGTTTGATTTTAGTTGTTTAAAAGTTAAAGCTTCTCGGCTTGTGTGAGCTAGCTTGTTCAAAATACTTGAGAAATATTGACTTCTGATTGTCAGGCTGTCAGTGTGAATTTCTGGAGATCTTTGTATTCATGTTTATACCCAATAACCTGATAGTTGTTATTAGAATTTCCTACTTTCTGTGAGTTGCCTTTGGGAACCAACATATATAATTGTTCTTTGCCCTCTCCATCCTCCACTTAAAGTGAGTACTAATGAAGATAATGTATAGTAAATATAAAAAGAAAACAAAACACTAGAAAACCTCCAGCATGAATGGAATGATATATTCCTTAATTAAGGAACAGATTTAATAGATGAATATAAAGAGGCAGCATGACATGATGGATTCAGGTCAATTGTTTTTCAGTCATGTTTGACTCTTCATGATCCTATTTGGAGTTTTCTTGGCAAAGATACTAGAGTGGTTTTCCATTTCCTTCTCCAGCTCATTTTCCAGGTGAGGAACTGAGGCAAACAGGGTTAAGTGACTAGCCCAGGATCACACAGGTACTAAGTGTCTGAGGCACAGGAAGATGATTATGCCCCTGGCATGGTAGATACAGTGCTGCAACTGGAATCAGAAAAACCTGGGTTCAAATCCTGCCTCTGATACTCCCTAGCTATGTGACCTTGGGCAAGTCACTTAACCTCTGCCTGCCTCAGTTTCTTCACCTGCAAAATGAGGATGCTGGACAAGATGGCTTCTGAGGTTCCTTCTAACTCCACATCTATGGGCCCTGGGCCTATAAGCATTTAGTTTTTCAATGATATCAGTGAAAAATCAGGTGATATTTAAAACATTAAGCATACATTTGTTATGAGAACTATGAGGGCAAAGTAGAAAGAATAATCAGAGTGTGCACATTTGTAATAGTTCTCATTGATTCAGACTGAAAAGGGTCCATTGCCGCTAATGAAGCCAAGGCATCCAGCTGGATCTGGGTGTATTGGGAATTCTAGAAGCTTCCAGCTGCAGCAGCAACTAGAGTTCATGGTCCTATCATTCCAGAAGTCTCTCCACCATCGTATTTTAGGATAAAATATCAGGGAAAAGTGAGAAGGCAAGGGCGTATAAATAAATGTACTCGTTCTCTCCTTGAAAAATTGTATATAAATCAAACCGTATTTCTAGCACTTCAGGGGGAGTATGACATTTAAAAGAATCTTGGGGTGAATTTTTTTAATAAAGTAAAAAGTCCTCTTGTAATGGAAATAAACATTCCTTGCTTTATCTTTTTTTATAGGCTGAGTCTTTACAGTGTTAAGTGTCAAGATTCCTGGCTTAGGAGTCAGGCGATCTGGGTTCTAATGTTGGTTCTGTCACTAACTGTGTAGCCTTAGACAAATCCCTTCACCGTTTTGGTGAAGGATCTAAAAGCAGATTTTGTAATGTAAAGCTTTTTCAGAGCAAGACACCATGGTATTTACTCAGCAATTGTTTCTTATTTTCCTGAATCAAGATGATTTTGTAAAACTTTATTTAAACAATCAGGTGAGGTAGAAAAGCAGTTACAAATTTCCTTTTTATTTTACTTCTTTTTTCTTTTTCTTTTCTAAACTTCCATTAGATCCTAAAACAAACATATCAGTAAATTGTTATTTTCCTAGAAAGCACCTTGAACTTTCTAAGTTTTAAATTTTGAACTTTTGAAACACTTGTAGGTATGTGAATCAAAATTTAGCCTCTAGACAATAGGCTTTGGCAGCTAGGTGGCTCCGTGGATAGAGTGCCAGGCCTGGAGTCAGTCAGGAAGACTTATATTCCTGAGTTCAAACCTGGCCTAAGAAACTTACTAGCTGTGTGATCCTGGGCAAGTCACTTAATCCTGTTGGCCTCAGTTTCCCCATCTATAAAATGAACTGGAGAAGGAAATGGCAAACCACTACAGTATCTCTGCCAAGAGAACCCCAAATGGAGTCTAACAGGGCTGAACAACTGTAGGCATTAAAGTGTCATTGTTCCTCTATAAAGAGTTACCTTCTACTTAGACAACTTGGTTAGTATTCTTACATCTACATTTAAGCCAAACTGGACTGCTTACTTCCACTAACTGCTTTTCCCATACACAACCCCACTTACTGTCAAATCAACAAGCATTTATTAAGCACCTACTATGTACTAAACCTACCACTAAGAGCTAAAGATACAAAGAAATAGTCCAAAAAAAAAAAAGCCCGCAAAAATCTCTGAAGTTCACAATCTTTTTTTTTTAACGTGAAACAAAATTTATCACCAGTCAAATGACATCAATTCAACTGAAGGCATATACAAATTACCTTACATAGAAAATTATTTTGTGTTTATAAATTTTGGCATTTTATACAATCTGCATCCAGCAGCTCACAACCTAATGAGACAGACAACATTTAAACCACGTACAAATAAGATAAATATAGGATAAGCTGGAGATAATCAACCAGGAGAAGGCACTAGCATTATGGAGGCCTGGGACAGGCTTCTTGTAAAAAGTGGGACTTCACATGGAACTGACAGAAGCCAGGAAAGCCAGGAGGCAGAGATGAGGAGAGAGAGAGAGAGAGTTCCAGACAGGGGGGACAGCCAGAAAAAACGCCCAGAGTCAGGAACTGCAGAGTACTGTTCCTGTCAACATCCAGGCGCCATACCCTCTCTCCTTGACTATGGCAATAGCCTCCTAATTGGCCTCCCTATCTCAAGTCTTTCTTATTTCCAATCCATCCTCCATAAAGCCTTCCAAGTGATATTTTTAAAGCCCAAGTCTGACCATGTCATCCTCCTCAATAATAACTAGTAGCTTCCTATTGCCTGTAGGTCAAAATGCAAACTCCTCTGTTTGGCATTTAAAAGCCTGTACAACTTAGTCCCCACCTACCTTTCCAACTTTACATTATATACCCTGACACACTCTAAAGTTGGCCAAACTGCCCTTTTCAGTTATTTTTCCTGGTGTGCCACACATGGGACCCCCATCTTCTACCTCCACGCCTTTGCACACCTCACTCTCCATGCCTAGAATGCATCCCTCTTCACTTCCTTCTCTTAAAATCCCAAGTTTCCTTCAGAATGACCACTGAAGGGCTGACTTGTAGAAGAGGCCTTTTTCAAGCCCCCTGGCTGCTGGTACCTCTTCTCCTTCTCCTCTCACCCCTAAGAAATTAGTTTGACTTATTTTTTATATGCTGTGTATTTATACTTTGAAGGGTACATTTTTTCCCCCCAACTACAATGTAAGCTTCTCAAAGGCAGGATCTGTGGTATTCTCTATGTACTTCCAGTGCCCAAAACAGTGCCTGAAATATGGCAGGCACTTAATAAATACTTTTATTAAAATAAAAATTTAAAAATGTTTAAAAAAATTAAAAAATTAAATTAAATAAAAAAATAAATACTTGATAACGAGGTAATTAATTGTTCTTTGCTTTCCTGCCTCTTTCTTTCCTTCTGTCATGTTTCTCCTCCATGCCTCAGCAAATATTAAAGCACCATATAAATATGATGATGATGCCTAAATTGCAATCCCAGCACTTACCTCCCAAGTTAGTGTGAGGATCAAATGAGATAATAATTGCAAAGATGATGACGTCTGCCTATTGAAATGTCTCTCTTATTTCACATCAGATAACATCTCTTCCATGACACATTTCTTTTCTTTTCTTTTTTTTTTGGCAATTGGGGTTAAGTGACTTGCCCAGAGTCACACAGCTAGTAAGCGTCTGAGGCCAGATTTGAACTCAGGTCCTCCTGACTCCAAGGCTGGTTGCTCTATCCACTGCGTCACCTACCTGCCCAATGACACATTTCTTGATCACCCCAGTGGGAAACACTTTCTTCATCTTCAAATTTCTCATAACCCTTGGTTTCCTTATCTCCTTTGCATATACTACATTTTGCCTAGTACTACAGCTATTTCTGTATATATCTGGCTTTGTATCCCTAGAACCTAGAGCAGTGTCTTGAACAAGGCAAATACTTGAGAAATGTTTCTAGAACTGTATTGAAATAACTAGTTTTGTAGTACTCTAGGGACCACTTTCTAAATGAGTCTCAAGAGATTTTCAAAGCAAATTGTTAATTCAAATTACTTTTTACAATACGTGCAGTAATTACTCTATCATACCAGGTCTGCCATTTCTTAGCTGTGTAACCTTGAGCCAATCTCTTTGGTTCCCTCAGCTCCACCCCTAAAATAAGGGGGCTGATGAGATGACCGCCAAAGTGACCTCTGACTCTAAATCTCAGGATCTGGTTTCTTGTTAACGGGCACTTGGTATAATTATAATTGATGTTTACAGTGATCTGGAGGTGCCGTATATCCTGAAACACCTTCTGAATCACAAAGGAAAGAAAAGGAATTAAGTTCAGTATGGTTTTGGTGTTAGGTGTATGTTAATCCTCTGAAAATTGATAATCCATTTATGGTGTGTGAGGCATGAATGCAAAATAACGAGACTAATTTGTTAACAAACATAAGAGAACTTAGACATCCAAAAGGAGGCTGTGTTTTGCAGTGGGAAGAACCCTAGATTTAGTATATTTAACCTCTCTGAGCCTCTGTTTCCTCATTTGTAAAATGAGGAGAATGATGCTTGTGCCATCTATTTGCAAGATCTCCTTATGAGGCTCTGCCAGTGGTCAAAATGGTTTTTTTTTGGCAGTTGGGGTTAAGTGACTTGCCCAGGGTCACACAGCTAGTAAGTCAAAATATTTTTGAAAGTCTTTGTGGGGGACTGTGTTAAGAGCTAGATTATGAGCCACACAGCTGTACATAGTTGTTTGCATGTTGTCTCTCTCACTGAACTATGAGCTCCTGGAGAGCAGGGACTATCTTTTGCCTTTCTTTGTATGCCCAGCATTTAGCTGAGTGCCTGGCAATTAGTACACAGTATTAAAAAATGAAATATTAAAGTATTAATAAATGCTGATATAAGAAAACCAGGGGGCAGTTAGGTGGCACGGTAAATAAAGCACTGCCCCCAAAGTTAGGAGTACCTGAGCTCAAATCTGGCCTCAGACTAAACACTTGACACTTACTATCTGTGTGACCCTGGGCAAGTCACTTAACCCCAATTGCCTACCCCCCCAAAAAAAAAACAAAACAAAAAAATAAGAAAACCAGGCTCATTACATTATGGTCCTACTTTGTTGTTGTTTGTGGGCTTTTTTTTTTTTGAATGAGACAACTGGGGTTAAGCAACTTGCCCAGGGTCACACAGCTAGTAAGTGTCAAGTGTCTGAGGCCACATTTGAACTCAGCTCTTACTGACTCCAGGGCTGATGCTCTATCCACTGTGCCATCTAGCTGCTCCATCCTACTGTGTTTTTCACGAAAAATAGGGATGTTGAACAACACTCATCACTCACTTCACTCAGCAGATCTGAATCTGAATGCCTTTTAGTTGTTTCCAAAAATCAAAACCACTCTTAAAAAAAAAATCAGGATTTGGCACTGGTGAGGCTGTTCCAAATAGCTTTGCTTTCAGCTTAAAAGCCAATTCTAAAAGAGGAAGTTTTAAAAATGCTTTTAGTGGTAACAGCCTCATTGGAATAAGGACATCATTCCTCGCAGGAAAACTCATTTCATTCCAGAATTACTGATTATGTGCCTACTAGGAAAAAGGCTGAAGAAAGTATAAAGATAAATAAGAGATGCTCATTGACCCTCAAGCAGCTTATGCTCTAGGAAGAAAGTTCTGCTATGGTTGTTAAACAATCACCCTGATGACTTTTATGGCTCCATAAAAGTCTTGTACATTAAAGCTTTCTAATTTCTCCTCTTCTGTGAAAGGTACCATGAAACCTTGGGAGTCATCATGGACTTCTTGCAGAAGTATCAAGTTTTGATTTTTCCATTCCCATAATGTTTCTCTAGATCGCTTTCCCCCCATTCACATTAGTACTACCCTAATCCGGGTCCTCACTACCTTCTTCAGTGCATCTGTGATCTCATCAACACAGTCATTCCCTTTAACAACAACGTTCCATCCATGCCTGACTGTTCTTGGCTATGCCTTCCCATAAGCTTGCTACAGAGAGTTACCAATGTGCAAGGAATCTTCCTTGAATTTTCCTGATTTTTTTTGGAAGGAGATTACCCATGGACCATTCAGGCTTTATACCAGCATTCTCTCTGGGCACCTTTTTTAAAAAATGTATATTTTATTTATGTTATCTTTCCTACCATTGCTTATCTGTGTCATGTTGCTTCATGCTCATACTCATCACGTATCTCTCCACTGACCTTCGGGGATCCCCAACTGTACTTCTTTGGAGACAATAGTATTCCACAACTTGAAGTCAAATTGCATCGCTGGAAGAATACTGTTAAAAATTTGGGCCTTTGGGAGCAGTGAGGTGATGCAGTGGATAGAGCATTGGCCCTGGAGTCAGGAGGACCTGAGTTTAAATCTAGCCTCTCAGACACTTACTAGCTGTGTGACCCTGGGCAAGTCACTTAACCCTGATTGCCTCAAAAAAAAAAAAATTGGGCCTTTGTTTCAGAAGGGAACCTAGTTTATTTCAGTAGCCTCCTAGATGGTCTTCTAATACTAGACTCTTTCTCTGCCAGATTAATACCATTCTATTCGTGTCATTTTCCTTCTCAAAAATGACTTCCCGTAGTTTATCATATCATGTCCAAGCTTCTCAATTTAAGGCATTGCATCATACTTAAGTATCTAAAGTTATCTTCCTCCACTTCTCAACAGCAAACTCTGTACTTTTATAAAGCAGGTCTCCTCATTATCACCTGCATACCTAAGTTCTCCCCTTCTCACCTTTGTTCACACTATTTTCTGAACCTGGAATTTCCTTTTCTCTTTCCACCTAACCAAATCCTGTATGGTTTTCAAGGCCACCTCAAGTTTTGTCTCCTCTATGAAACCTACCCAGTAGCATCAGTCCACACTGGTCTTGTCTATTCCAGTTGTGCACTTTGACTGCACTTAGTTTCAATACTGTACAGTTAGCATATTATTATATGCCATCTTGCTCTTTAATTATGCCTTGGTGGGCAGGGAATGGATCTTGATTTCTTTCCATAGAATTCTTTCAAAATCCAAGTTGGAAGGGAAGCTCATGTAGTACAGCATTAAGAGTAGAGGCACTTAAATTCTTAATCTTGTTTCAGTTTAAGCAAACTTAACAAGTATTTATTAGACACCTGCCTTATTGTAGACATTTGATTGACTCAAGGCCTACCTGCAGAAAATTGCCCATCTGCCAAAGTGCAGATGAGATCTACCCAAGAAAATCTTGACTTGTTTCTTAATGCAATCAACTTAGAAATAAAACAAAAAGCCACAGATCATTTAGATGATTTTTTTAAACTTGAAAAACAGTGAATTAAAAGATCCATTAAAAAACTCAATGAAAATTTGTTTTTATTGACTTCATTTTTAACTGACAGCTCACCAATATATTTTCATATAGACTCTTTTCTATCTCAGTTAAATGACTAGTGCTGGTTTCTTAAAACATGGGCAGCTAGGTGGCACAGTGGATAGAATACCAGGCCTGCAGCCAGGAGGATCTGAGTTCAAATCCGGTCTCAGACACTTACTAGCTGTGTAACCCTGGGCAAATCACCTAACTCAGTTTGCCTCATTTTCTTCATCTAGGAAATGAGCTGGAAAGGGAAATGACAAACCACTCCAGTATCTTTGCCAGGAAAACCCAAAATGGGATCACAGAGAGAAAGACATGACTGAAATGAATGAATAACAACAACTGGTTAAAAAAATAGAAAAGTAGAACAGTGGAACAAACTAGAAAAGCAAGAATGAGAAATAATCAAATTCAAAATTCAACCAGTCTCTGATAAATTCAAAGAAATGAACTCTTGGGTAAGAACTCCCTGTTTGACAAGAACTACTGGGAAAACTGGAAAGCAGTTTGACAAAAAAAATAGGTTTAGATTAGTGTCTTACACTATATACCATGATATATGTTAAATGGACATGATTTACATATAAAATATCACATCATTTAAAAAAGAGTAGAGAACAAAGGATGGATGTATCTCTAACAACTAAGGCTAAGGGAGAAATTCTTGGCTAAATAGGGGCAGTAGAATGATAGGCACACTGATACAATGATGATGGAGCTGTGAATTGGTCCAATCATTCTGGAAAGCAATTTGGAATTATACTTAAAAAAGTGACAAAAGTGGCTAGACACTTTGACTCTGAGGTCCCACTGCTAAGTATCTAACCCAAGGAGGCTAAAGGCAGAAAGCAGGGTGTTTTATGTACACATATACACACATGTAATTATTATTATTCAGCTATCTCTCTCTCTCTCTTTTTTTTAATGATGACCTTTTACATTTAAGTCAAGCATCCATTCAACACATGGCATGGTCTACACTATTGAGTTTCTTAAACTTTTTCACAACCCACAGTTTAAGAAGCACTGGTATAGTACAAGGTGCTGGTCTAAACCTAATTTCTGTCAAACTGTTTTCTAGTTGTCCCAATAGTTTTTGACAAATATGAAGTTTGTACACAAGAGTTTACACACAGACACACATATACACATGTATGTGTATATAATGTATATAAATTATACATACACACACACATTTATATTCACAAAATAACTTGTTATAGTAGCAAAGAACTAGAAACAAAATAGGTCCTCAGTGACTGGAGAATGGCCAGACAAATTGTGGTATTTGACTGTAATGAAATTTTACTGCACTACAAGAAATGATGAACATCAATTCAAAGAAACATAGGAAGATTTATATGAACTGATGCATAGTGATATAATTAGAGCCAGGAAAACAATATACACAATGATCCCAACAATGAAGAGCAGTAAAAACATACCAAATGGTGCATTATTGTAATAACAAAATCTGCCCTTGAAGAAGTGTTGAGAAAATGTACCTCCCTTCATTGCAGAGGTAGGAGACTATGGGTGTGGGATATTGCACATACTATCATACACAGCTGATGGATGCATTAGCTGGCTTTGCTTAACTGCTTTTCCCCCTTCCTTTTCTTTTAAAATCTTTGTTAGAAGGGCTTAGTGGGTAGGGAGTTGGGGAAGACAGAAGGAAAGCTATCTTTGGAAATGAACCTTATTTAAAATATAAAAGCATCACTAAAAACAATTTTGAATTTTAAGTCCTTAATCAAGCTTTTCTTTGCATCTAAGCAGATCCTATGTGGCACTGTGCTCATGGTTCAATAATTTTAGGGTATATAGGCCATGCCATAAATAGTGGATAATAAAAGACCAGTTTACAAAAGACCCATAAGATTCCTTGTGTCACCCATTAGCGACAGTATTAAAGGGTTGTTTTTTTTTTTAATTCCAACAGAGATAAATCATTAATCAGCTCTGAAAAAGGTGCCCCCAGCTAGAGCAGAATTGAGGAAAATGGCTGCCTTCTTCACCTCCACTGGAGGCTTTCCTGGCTGGATGGTGATGACAAGTGTATGGTGATGTATGGTTCTAAAATTATAAACAGCTTCCTGTGCCTAGCGGGCTGATGTGGAGTCTCCCAATGAAGCGTGCTTCACTGAGAGTGCCCACGTCTCCCCCAAAGCGTTCTTTCTTCAGAGAACTCTAACTGAGGTAGACGGAGGGAAAACATTAGTGGGGGCTCTTTGGGGGAACTACTTCCCCCAGTCTCATTTCCTTCTCTTTCTTTTATTATATCATTTACATATCAGCTGAATTCCTTTTATGTATCTGGTCAGTGAGAATGAGGAGCTTGTATTGGGACATTTAGAAGGTGTTAATAAAAGAAACAAACAAAAATCCTCCTTTTCAGTAATGTCTTTAAATTAACTGACCTCACTCTCACTCTGAATACACAAATGTACCTGTGTATTGACACTGAGTGAATAAATGAAAAAGTGTTTATTAAGTAGTTAATATGTGCTAACGGAGGCAGTTAGGTGGCTCAGTGGATAGAGAGCCCTGGGCCTGACATCAGGAAGACCTGAGTTTAAATCCGCCCTCGGACAGTCACTGGCTATGTGATCCTGGGCAAGTCGCTTAATCCCTGTTTGCCTCAGTTTCCTCATCTGTAAAATAAGCTGAAGAAAAAAAATGGCAATACTCCAGTGTCTTTGCCAAGAAAACCCCAAATGGGGTCACAAAGAGTTTGATGTGAGTGAAACAACTGAACAACAACAAAAATAAAGAGAACACTGGAGGAAAGATATTTCAGGAAGAAGAGAGAAATGAGGGTGTGTGATAGGGTCGGTCAACTTGCTTGGGTGATTTTCCAGTGGAACTTAGTTTCCAGCTGAGTTTCTAATGAAGAAATAGTAATTAGAGAGCAGGTCCCAAAAGACTGATGGTACAGATACTTTCCCTAGTGAGCACAAGTCTACTTGACTGGCAATCACATTTATTAAACAAAAATTAGGAATTCACTTTTCTCATCAAACTGAGTATGGTAACCTAATTGGCTTAATGCTCTGCCAGAGCTGCCCAGAAGCCTGACCAGTTTGCTCTCATTCCAGGCTGAATGTTCTCTCTATTTCCCCCCACCCCCCTTCTAAGCATAAGTACTATGCTAAATGGGTGATAGCATATAAAGAATGAATATATGTGAACAGAGTTCTTAGGATCATAGATTGGGAGCTGAAAAGACCCTCAAAGGCCACTCATTCCAACTCCTTCATTTTACATAGGAGGAAACTGAATTGTAATATGTAGTCTTGGATTTGGAGTTCTTGTGTTTTGAATCCCAGATTGCTCCCAGAAGCCCATAGAATAAGTTGCTTCACTAATCTGAGCCTTTGAATCCTTCATCTGCCTCCTAGATGAACTTCAGAGTTCCTTTAAACTCAAAATCTATACTCTTGTGACTTAAAAGAAAGGAGAAGCAAGACATTCTGACATCGCAGCCAGCATGAATAAAAGCATGTAGATGGAAGAGGCTCAGAGACCTCACAGACCAAAATAAGGGGACTGGACTAAATCATCTCTCAGTTTTCTACCGGCTCTAAAATCTTATGATTCTCTGATCCTAATAAAAGGAAACAAAGTTTATGTGACACGTGGGTAAAATAGTAAAGTGTGTGGACTGTATAATCTGTGTTTTCAGGCACATCTGTGACTAGCTGAACAGCTATGTCCAAAGTGTATTTGTTCATTCATTCAACAAACATTTTAAAGTGTCTACTATGTGTAAAATGTACTAACACCCTCAACACAGAATGCTTTGTGTTAGATGTTAGAGGAGAAACAAAGAAGCAAACTATAGTCTTAACCTTTAAAGAGTTTCCAGTCTAGTAGGGGTATATGCTCAGATAAATTAAATACTAATTAGGACATGAGGGGGCAGGTAGATGGCTCAGTGGTCAAGGAGACCTGAGTTCAGATCTGGCCTCAGATATTCACTCGCTATGTGACCTTGGGAAGTCACTTAGGTTCTGTTTGTCTTAATCCACTGAAGAAGGAAATGGCAAACCACGCCAGTATCTTTGAGAAGAAAACCTCCTGGACAATATTGGCATGCTACGGTCCATGGGGTCCCGAAGTCATTCACGACTGAATGATTGAACAGCTCATTAAGACATAATAAGAGTAGCAGAGTAGAAATGAGGAAGCCAGTTTGACAGGAGCACTGACTGTGCAAAGGACAATAATATGAGATCAAACTAGAAGGAAGCTTGGAGCGGGGTTAAGAGGTTTTCTCTTCATCTGGTATGCGGTAGGGAAGCACTGGAGGTTTTGAGAAGTGGCGTGACATAATCATACCCAAAGACCCATCCATTAATATGGAACTGATTGGAGGGGGAAAAAGCTGGAGTCAGGGATCCTTTGCTAAGGCATTCCACAACCCAAGCAGGAGGTAAGGAGGGTCTAAATTAGAGTAGTAACAGAAAGAACAATTAGGAGGAGATGGACGGGGTGTAAAGGAGGAGGGTGTAGACAGAATGTAGTTTGACGTGTGGGTTCCAGGAGAAGGAAGAGCCAGAAATAATTCAGAGATTATAAACATCAATCCAGCCATTGGTGAGTGTCCATTTCCTAGCAGCCACACTTCTCTGTGCAGTGTAGAAAAAAGACTAGGAATCAGAAAGTCCATGTTCTATCCCAAGCTCTGAGCCTTAGCAGTCATGTGACCTTGGGCAAGCCACCAATGGTCTCCAAGCTCCGTGTTCCCCATCTGTAAAATATGGATAGTAATGCCTGACTTGTCTACTCAGGGAGCTGTTGTTAAAATCAAGTAAGATAGGAAAGGGAAACACTCTGCAAAATATGAAGGACCATACAAATGTAAAGTACTAAGGCATCAGACTATCTATGGTGCATCCTTATGAGAAGACTCCAAGCTGAACTTTTAATTAGGATCCACTCGCCAACTGTACACAATCCTGGTAAAACATAAGGGTGGAAAATGACACCGAAAACTTATATCAATATCAGTAAATGGTTTGGTGCCAATAAATAGATGAGCTAAAGTCTTATCTAGCTGATCTTGTACTTGTAACTCAAAAGAAACCTAAGATAATGTCATTAGGGGCAGCGAGGTGGCACAGTGGATAGAGCGTCGGCCCTGAAGTCAGGAGGACCTGAGTTCAAATCTGACCTTAGACCAAACACTTGATACTTATTAGCTGTGTGACCCTGGGCAAGTCACTTAACCCCAATTGCCTAAAAAAAAAAAAGATAATGTCATTAGGCAGCATGGGAAAATTTTTGGAAAGTGGTCTCCTGAAGGAGGATGGGAGATGTCAGCTCAGGTATATCCTGTATGTAGTTATAGGGACAAGTTTCCACTCTGGGGTGAGGTCTGAAAGCCTAAGCCTCTTGCCTCTTTCATCCATATGCTTTCATTAATGCTGGTTGCTATGCCAGAATGTCTTACTTCCTCTTTCTTTCAAGTCATAGGATCACAGATTTTGAGCTTAAAGGGACCATCTAGGAGGCAGTATGGTATAGAGGATAACTAGAATTAGGAAGACCTAAGTGTGGCTATAAATAGAGGGAAACAACAGTTGCTGCTCTCAAGGATCTCATGGTCTAATGGGGAGACAATCTGTAAACAAGTATGTACAAAGATGATATGTACAGGAAAAATTGGAGATAATCTCGGAGGGAAAGCACTGACCTTAAGGAGGAGTGGGAAAGGATTCCTGCACTGTTGTTCAGTCATTTCAACCGTGTCCAACTCTTCATGACCCCATTTGAGGTTTTCTTGGCAGAGATACTGGAGTGGTTTGCCATTTCCTTCTCCAGCTCATTTTACAGATGAGGAAACTGAGGCAATCAGAGTTAAGTGACTTGCCCAGGGTCACACAGCTAGAAAGTTTCTGAGGCTATATTTGAACTCAGGAAGATGAGTCTTCCTGACTGACTTCAGGCCAGCAGTTTTGGGGACTCTTTTTTTCTCCCAGGAGTTGAACTTTGCAATGCATCAATGCATTTGATTTTCTTCTTATTGAATGTAGGAATGCTAAGGGCCCAAACTAAAAGAAAAAAACTAGAGCTAGTTAGTGGTGTTCTTCTGCCACAGCAAAATTAATAAGACCTCACATTTCCATAGAACTCTCAAACTGACAAAGCATTTTTCCTTACAACAATAACGCCTGTGAAGCAGTCTCATCTCTCCCCACCCTAATCCATCTCCCACTCATCTGTCAAATCCCCATTTTACAGATGAATAAACTGAGGATCAGAGAGGTGAAAACTACATGCCTAAGATCATATAACTAGCAAGTGGCAGAGACTTGAACCCAGATTTTCAATTCAAGGTCTGAGATTGCTTCCGCTATATCATGCTGCTCCAATGAAAAGGATAAAATGTGAGCTCTGAAATTTCATACTGTGGAACAATTATGAATTATTCTTTTTCTTAAACCAGAGTTATAACTAAAAAAGTTCACAGAAAGCTATACTTAGACAAAACATCTACATGCTTGGTGCCAAAAGTGAATTCCTCACAGTGTATTCCAAAAAAATCCTATCCAGAGCCTGTATATTTGAGAATTCCATTTTCTCCAGGGGGCAAATATTTACTCCTACGCGAATTATTAACTTTATCCTCTGGATTCAAGAGGAAACGAGATCATAGTTATATGCGTGTGTGTGTGTGTGTGTATGAAAGGATCCAAGAACATTTTGTTTTAATAAAAATCCAGTTTCACCTACATAGAGCCATAACTAAAGTTTGGCAAACATAGGCATTCCTTCATAGGCTCTAAGGTGAGCCCATCAAACCACTGGCATTAAGGCTGCATCTATACAAATGCAGTGAAATCATATATGATTTACTCAGATCAGTCCATTCAATTTTTCATGGTCTCCATGTGGGGAAAAGGCTGAATGGATGGGTGCCTGAACACATAAGGTTAGAGGGAAATTTATAAGCTCCGTCTTCATTTTTGTGTGGAGTTCCAACTTCTAAGAACTAACTAGTATAGTGAAGCACACTGGTTTTAGTGATGCCTGGTTTGGGGATAGCTAGAAATGTTCTGAACACTTTATATAAGTCTGGCTATCTGTTTCTACCTCAATAGTTTGTGATGGTCTGGCGTACTTTGGTGGTTATTTTTTTAAACCAGAGTTATAACTAGAAAAGTTCATAGCTGGGGCCCTCCAGCAATGGGGAGTGACTAGATATTCACAGGGGGCAGCTAAGTGGTACAGCTGACAGAATGCCGGGCCTGGAGTCAGGAAGACTCCTCTTCATGAGTTCCAGTCTGGCCTCAGACACTTACTAGCTGTGAGACCTGGGTAAGTCACTTAACCTTGTTTGCCTCAGTTTCCTCATCTGTAAAGTGAGCTGGAGAAGAAAATGGCAAACCACTCCAGTTATCTTTGCCAAGAAGCCCCTAAATGAGGTCATGAAGAATTGGACACAACTGAAAAATGACCGAACAACAGTTATTCACAGAGGCCTGTGCTGAACACCCATAAGAGTCTATGTGCATCAAAGCCATAGCTTAGCATAACTGCCATCAGGGCAAATTTAGATGTAGAGTAGAGGAGTGACAAGGGTGCAAAAGATATTCCCTCTTCAGGAGGAGTGGGGCCGTCCATCACTTAGAATCCAGGCTCTTCCCCTCAAGGGTTGGAGAGGGGGAAAGCAGGAGAGAGGGACAGCAGAGTAAGCCCTGGCTGGCCAGGAGGAGAGGTGTGGGGAATGGCGCCTGTCTGCCTCACACATAACTTAATCTGCACCAGAAAAACAGTGAAATAAATTTCAAAGTGCGATTAATATCATCTGTCTCCAAAAATAATTTCAAAGGAATTACTATGATGAAATAGGATGCTATTTTTCAAAAAGTTTGTTTTTGTACAAGATTCCAGACTAATAGCTCCTAACAATGGAGCAGAATCCCTCTTTATTTCTCTAGATGAACACAAATGCTCATTTGAAATAATTAGGAACTCGATTGTTATTATAGTACTGTAGTAATAATGATGATGGTAATAGCAGTAGACACACCTGTTCTGTCTTTTATCTGTGGCCTCAATGACTTACAAACAATCATTTAAACAAGCTTCTCGGTGTGACTGGACTACAAGTAAATAGTGGACAGTAAGGTCTGGACACTGTAACGAAGTGGCAGTCAGAAGAGGTGGGCTCTGCCACAAATTGGTCGTGTGACCTTAGGCAAGTCACCCAAATGGCTGTTCACTTCTGTCAAGTGGGGATAAGCCCTTCCTCCTTCCCTTAAAGAGTTCTCACAAGAATTAATTAAGAGAATATTTGTGAAAATGACCTGGAACTAAGGAAATCTATAAAAATGAAGTTATTATTATGAACTGCTTTCATTGTTACAAAGGAGAGTTCTACGGGGCTGAGGAGCATCTTGGGAAACTGTGGTATTTTTAAAAAATGGAAGTATCCACAAAACTTTAAAAACAACATGAAACATGTGAACAAAGATATAATTATGACCCCTTGTTAGCCCAAGAAGATTACTTGGAGGAAAGTCTCCAGTAAATTGCCCTTAGGGATCTGGCCTAGTCCCAGGTCCTGTACTGTTCAACATTTTTATCACTTCCTTGGATGAAGGCCTTGATGGCACCTGTGAAATCTGAAAATGACATGAAACTGGGGTAAAGGAACAAGCATTTATTAAGCTCCTACTATGTGCCAGGCACTGTGCTAAGCTCTTCACAGATATCTCATTTGATCCTCACAGGAACCCATGTGCTATTATTAACCCCATTTTATAGTCGATAAAACTGAGGCAGGTAAAGGTAAAGTGACTTGCTCAGGGTCACATTGCTAGGAAGCAGCTCTACCCTTACCTCTCCAGCTTTTTTTACACCTCCACCCCACCATGTACCCTTTGAAATCCACTGACACTGGCCTCCTTTCTGTTCGCCTCTCGGCTCTGGACATTTTCCCTGGCTGTCCTGCCTCATCTCTGCCCCCTGGCTTCCCTGACTTCCTTAAAGTCTCAGCTATAATCCCACGTTCTATCAGACGTCTTTCCCAATTCCTCTTACTCCCAGTGCCTTCCCTCTGCTGATTATTCCTCCTGATTCTGCATATAGCTTGTTTGTACTTAACTGTTTGCAGGTTATTTCCACCATCAGTCTGTGAGCTCCTTGAAAGCGGGGAACTGTCTTGCCTTTCTTTGCTTCCCCAGCTTAGTACAGTGCCTGGTACATAGTAGGCACTTAGTGAATGTTTAGGGACTGACTGACTGAAGTGATTGAAGCTGAATTTGAACACAGGTCTTCCTGAATCTATACCCAGTGCTGTATCCACTGTGTCACCCCGCTCCCACTGCAGCACTGGAAAGGACAACAAACATTTGTAGGACTTCCAGGTCCAAAAAGATCTCAAAAGACTATAACCATGGACTGAACAGAATAAAATGAAATTTAATAGAAATAAATGTAAGGTGCCACCCATGGGTTCATAAAACCATCTTCACAAATAAAGTATAAGATAAAAATATAGTGTAGCCTCTGTTTTTGTTAAAAAGATCTAACGGTGTGAGTGGATTGAAAGCTCAATACGAATCAATAGTGTAACATGGCAGCCTATAACTTTAATGGGTAAGGCTTAGCTACAACTGAGTAAAGTGAATAATACATCTCCCTGATGTGTACGTATTATTTTAAATGCACTGCATATTTCCATTGCACTGGAACCAATGACCTCATTTTGCATAATTTAAACTCTGAATTGTGTAAATTCAAATACATATGACCATTTCAGGGCATCAGTTGTTCGCACTAATTGGGACCTGGTTTGTATTCCATTATTTAAGCAATGCCCTGACTGCTCATCAAAAAATGACCTGATAGTACAAGTTAATCTAGGTTTACAATTTTCTTCTGAAGCATAAATTCTTCCCTGGATAACATCTGTATCTTAAAATTTTCTCTGATCATGGTTTCTTCCCTTTGATCAAACTCTCCACTGGACAAATCTTCCTGGAGCTAGCCAAGACCAGAAGATAGCCCACTGGTGTGATTGTGGGATAGATACAGTTCACTGGGACCACCCAAGGGCATGCCCAAGCAGTCCTGAGTTACCTCTGGAACCTTCTCAGAGTGGCCAGGGGAACTCTGCAGCAGGTGTGACACCATTGATTAGGGTCCTTTGGAGAGCAGATTCTCTTCTCAGTCATGACTGTGACTCAAGTATCCCTTGGTCAATAATCTGTGGCACCCGATGACCTTTAGAGTCAACTTAGTTTTTACAGCCCCTTTTGTGGTACGTAAGGACCCCTAGTTTTCAAGGAAAAATAATGGAGAACAATACTGTCAAGATACTAATAACTGAACCAATTAAAAAAAAAACAACCTGAGTAATCTCTTAATAAAATATTGAATGATGATGCTTGAGAAAAAACATTAAAAAAAGGTGAAACAAGTGATAGAAATTTTATGGAGATAGTAGAAGGGACTTTGGGGTACTTTAAAAAATTATTTTTTAATTCTGACTTAACCCCCCCCCAAAAAAAGACAGCATTTCTATACACAAAATAGAATGCAAAAAGAGCACTCTGTATGAAACTGTATGAAACCATGAATCTCCATTTTACATTCCTTAACATACATGAATTACTCATATATGATAAATTCTACAAATTGATTTCAAAACTATGTTACTTATCTGCATTTCTTTCTGTCCTCTTCTTTGTAGGTTTAAAATATATGTGTATCTAGATATATGTAACGTGTATGTGTATACATGTACACACATGTGTACATATACCCACATATATATATACATATATGTATATGTGTGTGTATCAGTGATCCTCTTTTTTTGTTATCACTACTGCTAATCCTCCCTTCTGCCTTGGGGGCACTTTTAAGGGAGTTAAGACCCAGTTTACTTAAGTCTAATTCAAAGGCTTTCCTTTTCCCTTATATAAGAGTGTCACTAATATTACTTGTATACTAATCAGTCTGCTTAGGGTTGTTTTTGGGGTGTCACAAATGAAATAAATAGGGATATGTGAATAAGAGACTTTTTTTCATGTAATTGAGCAAAAATTATCAGAGGAAAGTGGGAGTGGTGTTAAAGAAGATGTGTGAGAGAGAAGGAATTACCTAAGGGGAAATTAACTGTGTCTAGAGCAGAAAAAAAGAAAGGAAAAAGAGCATGGGAATACTTTGAGGGAATGAGTCATTTTAACTATTATAAATACCCAAATTAGCTATAAAGGACACATGAAGAAATACGCTGTCTGCATCCAGAGAAAGAACTGATAAATAGAAGTGTGTACAGAAAAATTTTACATATATATACCTATTTGTGTCTAATGGTAGCCGTGTCTAGGGCAGGATGGGGGTGGGGAGGAAAGAAAAAAGAAGAAATTTACATGATAACTTTATATATTTAAAAGGAATAGCAAGTTGTACACAATGGATTTGCAGTTTCATGTGCAGTCATGTTTTTTATTATACTATATTATGGAAATGCTTGTTTATTCCAAAATTTAAAAAAAATTAAATTAAAAAAACTTTATTAAAATAAAAGAATGTAAGGTCTTTGAGGGCAGGGATTATCTATTTGCCTGCATTGGTACTGTCAGTGCTTAGTATAGTACCTGGCAGATAATAAGTGCTTAATTAATAATTCTTGACCCGACTTGTGGTCCGCGGGGCACCTCCCTCTCCCCCACCTGCAAACTCTTTCATTTGAAAAGAATGCATACTTTTCTTTTAATCTCTCCTCAGCTTCCCTACTCCTAAGGTAATGCATTAGTACTCACCAGATAGCAAACATTCAATAAATATCCCCACTCGACTCAATAGAATTTCCTTATCACTGTACCTCAGTCATGACAAGGATAAATGACCTACTCTCCTTACCATTTTTTTTTTTAGGATTTAAGGGACCAGACCTAATGACTAGAGCCTTTGGTAGGAACCTGAATAAGGACCCCCCACAGGGTTAAGAAAAATGTCTTACACATAGTAGGTGCTTAATAAATATTTACTGAATTCTGGTGAGTGGGAATTTTTCTAAAGATACTTGTCCACTGGCAACTAAAAACAACAACTGAACTTAATCCAGACTTTGCATCATTCTTCCTATCCACCTATATACTAACAATGCTACATATCCCATTACCCACCACTTGCTTCAGTCACACATGGGGTTTCTAAGGGAACCAAAGTAGGGTGACTGTTTCAAATTCCCCCCTTTAAAAAAAACACTGTATTTTGAAACACCATCAGACCACAAAATCAGAGGCAATCACAATTCCTAAACTGTGACCAAGTCTCAATGTCCACGGTGACAGTGAGCACATCTGCTTCTGTATGTCTAAAGAAATCAAGTTGTTTTTTTTTCAAAAAAAAAAAAGGAAAAGAAAAAAATCTGTTAGGGTAATAAAGGCACATTTTCTACATGTTCACCATCTGAGTGGAATTTGATTTCAAGGTGATCTGAAAGCCGGGTCTGTCTGGAAACACTAGGGCAAGCTTTGAAGTCAAAGTCTCCGTTTCAACAGCTAAACAGTTTCAGATGTGACAATGTAGTTTTATGGGCTTAATAATACCTACATATGTGCAGTTGAGGTCCGCAGAGGGTAGATTGCAACCATAATGAAAGATGGTTTCCATTCTAAAAGGGGCCTACTTTTCAAATGTTATTCTGAACTTCTGATTTTAAAACGAAAGGCTTAAAGGTCTATGAAAACCCAGGCATTCTTCCTGGAGGGGTGGGGGAGGGCAAAGGGGTCGGGATACAGAGTTCCTGGGCAGAAACTTCTAGGTCTCTTGGTATGTTTCTTTTTAAATTACACCAAAGGGCCATGTTTTTAAAGAGGCTCCGCTACACTTTTTTTCCTCATTCTACTTATTTGGATGCTTGCTTAAATCAGAGGGTTTTTTTGTTTTTGCATGAACCAAAAAAACAGATGCTACATTTAAAAAGTGAGAAACTGAGATCAATTGGTCTTCTATCAAAAACATATATATTCCTCACTCTGTGAATATTAAGTTCTATCATTTTCCATTTCCTTTTTTTTTTTTTTTGGCAATTGGGGTTAAGTGACTTGCCCAGAGTCACACCGCTAATACGTGTTACGTGTCTGAGGCCGGATTAAGTTCTATCATTTTTCACGAGATTATCGAGGAGCATAGTAAACTAGAAAAAAGTCAAACTGCCCTTTCCTTCCCTCTAGTCTCTGCTTCCTTTCTTTGCCCATAATTGACCCTTTACTCCTATCTCCATCAGATCTACTGCATAGATGAGGATCATTTAGCAACCAAGGATGTAAAATATATTATCATACTTCATCATCTGCATCATCGTGACCTCACAGTAATTAGACATAGCTCCCATTTCTATAGCACTTTATGATTTACAAAATGTTTTCTTCACAATCCCATGAAATAGGCAGTGATTTATTTTGCTCAGATAATGCTTACAGAAACTTTCACAAATACCTATTCATTTGATGCTCCCAACAGCAATGTCAGGTAGGCAGGACAGGTACGAAATACTCAGACACTCAAATTCATCTGTGATATTACTGATTTGCATGTTACCTCCAACAAGGGTGTTTGGCACCTAGCCATATCTGCCTGTCTTGCGCCACCCTAGTAAATTTGTTCGCCTGTAAATCTGCCATGGGCAGCTAGGTGGCGCGGTAGATAGAGTGCTAGGCCTGGAGTCAGGAAGACTCATCTCCCTGAGTTCAAATCTGGCCTCAGACACTTACTAGCCGTGTGACCCTGGGCAAGTCTCAGTTTCCCCATCTGTAAGATGAGCTAGAGAAGGAAATGGCAAACGACTTCTGTACCTGTGCCAAGAAAACCCCAGACAGGGTCACAAAGAGTCAGACACGCCTGAAGTGACTCAGCAATGGATATGCCACAGTCCAACCTCATCACTTTACAGATAAGGCAACTGAGGTCCAGGGAAGTAGTCACTAGCCCAGGGTCACACCAGCAGTGAGTACCAAGTGGGAATTAAACCTAATCCTCCTATAAATCCAGTGCAAGAGATTCTTCCCACCCAACATGCTAGGGGCCTTCTTTGACTTCTCTTGACATTGTAGGACCTATAGACCATATAGGCCACCCAGTGGTTATCCCTTGCTCGGTAATGAATTCTATTTAGGGATATTACAAATGAGGAGATTGAGGCTCAGAGAAGTAAGTGACTTGTCCAAATTTACACAGCTATCAAGTGACTGAGCTGGGACTGGGGCTTGAATCCAGATGTTCCAATTCCCAATCCAATCCTGTATGAATTACATTATAATGCATAAAGTAAAGGGCACGCTGGGAGCCCAGGGCGGGGTGGGGGGGGGCGGGAGTGAGCACACACATTCACTCACACAGACATGCCCTTTGATTTGTAGAAATTTGTTTATTAATTGTTTTGTTTTATATAATTGTTTATTAATTAATAATATTTATTAAGAATTTGTTGAACAACTACTGTGTGCTCTTCAATATGCTAGAAACTAGTTCGTTGGGTTTGTGAACCAAGCTAAGCTTATAGGTTTGATTGCCCTGTGTGTCAGACAGCTTTTCTTTGTCTTATAGCCACTAATTACAAGCCAATCTCAGGACTCTGTCTAGAACATTGGTGCCACTGAAGATACCTGAGGTGGAAGAGAGGAGTTTGAGGTAGATCCTCACAACTGGAAAAACTGCTCAAAGTAGATGCCTTAACAGTACTCTGTGTACATGGAGAAGATTTATAGTCGATGCTGGAAGCCAACCTGAACATAGTAGGTATTTAATAAACACTTATTGACTAACTGACTGACCGGGGAGATCCATATACCAGCGACATCAAAGGACGATTCTCTATCCCTATTCCTGAATAACTCCCCTGGCTCCAGCAAAGGGCTGTTGCAAAAAATCAAATGAGATCATAGGATCCCAGATCTAGAACTGAAAGCGATCTCAGAGGCTATGTATTTCAACACCCTCATTTTACAGATGAAGAAACTGATACACAGGGAAGTGAGTAACTAGGCAGAGGTCACGGAACTGCTAAGTGTGAGAGTAGGGCCATGCTAGCAAACATTTAACAACTAGTTCTCTTGGTGGGAAGAAGGGAGGTAGAATGTCCCTATGAAGATCAATGTGAATTACTAACATTTTTTCCATCACTTTCTGAAGTCTAGAAATGAACAAAACAATAAAACACTATACCAATGTGGGAATATCCTTTGAAATTGGAAAACAAAGTAAAACAAAAAAAACCAAACCCCTGAATATTGTGAAATTCCAATGATCAAGTTGAGCCTGAAAGAACAGCAGTGAAAATGCATTAGTCTGCCTCCTTTTCAAAATTGGGGGACTATGGATGTAGGATACTGCATATAATGATGGCCTTGACTAAAAGCTAGGTAGCTTTACTTAACTGTTTCTCCCTCTCCTTTGAAAAAAAAAATTTTAAATGAGAGATGACTTTTTGAATGGAATAGAGGGGAAGTATGCATTGAAAAATAAAGAAAATATAAAACCAGAAGCTTTTAATAAATATTAAACCTTTAAAATGAAATGCAAATGAAAAGGCTTTTTATCACTTTAAGCTTTAATAATTTAACCCAATTTTCTAAAAACCTCACAATTTCTGTTAGTTCTTCCTTCAAATCATCAAGTCAGTCTTCTAGGAAGGTCATAGTATTGAGAGCCTAAAGTGACTCCAGAGATCATCTGTTCCATCCTTCTCATTTTATACATGGGGCCATCAAAGCCCAGAAATATGAATCCACTTGCTTGAAGTCATAAAACTAAGAAGCAAAATTTGAATCTGAGTCCTTTGGTTCTAAATATGGAGATCTTTTGTTTCATACGAGGTTATGTTTAAATGGATAATTTGTAATCTAATAGGCAAGGCGATGCTAAAAGTAAATGTCTGTTATTTTCTAAAGAAGTTATGCTAAAGGTACACATACTGGTGCTATCAATCATATTTCAGTACCACTTATAATTTTAAGGGACAAAATTTTCTTTGTTCTTTGAAGCATACACAGAAATCAAATTTATAGCCAGCTTTAAAATCAAAGCAAGCACAATAGCTCATTAGAAACAAGATCCACTAAAATTGTCCCAATATCTGAAAAAAATCTAACTCCCAATCTTTTATTTTTAGAACTGGCTTAATTGAGCTGCGTTGTTTAAATTGGACACCCACAATCACTCGATCTTTGTTCTCCAGTACAAGGGAAAAACTTATTGGGACAATTTTTTGCTTTCTTCCCTGGGTGTCGAAACCTCATGTTTCCTATTTCAAAGGAAGATTAATTCCAAAGCTGGAAAAGGATCCTACTACATTTTACATTTTTAAATTTAGAAAGCACCATATATTAAAGTGCAATGTGAATGTACTTAAGAAAGATAAACAAACTGAAAATGTTGAACTGGTTATATTTGATTACAGCATTAGGACCCTGAGGATTAAGCTTTTTTGAAAAAACAGTAATAAAACTTTCTTTTAAAGCAACCTACATAGGTTTATGTGGAAACATACCTTGCACACTACAATTTAATAACCTTTAAACCCAGCTCTGTTGTTGTTGGCTAGAAGCTACACGAGATCAAACAGGGAATGAAATCCAGCAGACTAAGCCAAAAACGTCTGCAGTAAGCCTCAACTTCAAGTCATGGTATTTTCTTTATGCTTTGATATCTGGCAACAAGGACTCAGATGAATTTTAAAGGGCCAGAGGCCTATAAGTAATTCATGCAAACACAAACCAAAATCCCCCAATAAATTAAAAGAATTTGGTCAGGACCTCACAAGATAAAGATTAAATGCACACACACAGACACACATATATAACATATATACACATATTATAAAAGAACTTGCACACATCTCTATTGAACAAATAAATTATCTTGTATCAGAGATGGCAATAGTCCTAAAACAATAAAATGGTTTGAGAACATCCCAGTTTGAACAGGAAGAACCGTGAATGACAGAAGAGTGCTTACAGCATTTCTCACATAGTAGCTTTGACCATTATAAAGTTAGGGACATAAGGAAAACTCTAGTGTTTCTTAAAATACAGATGAAGCTCAATTTTACATTTTAAAACTTGAAAGTTGGAAAAGAGCTGTCTTAACTCCTGTGGTTCAGACTTCAAATGATTCAAATACATAGGAGACAGCTCCCGTATCTAGGTTAAAGATGGGGCAGAATTACATAATGGGCAGAGGGCTGGAATTGATGTCACAATGACTGGGGATAAATCCCACCTGGGATAATTACTTGTTGCATGATCACAGACAAGTTCTTTAACTTTTCTTTGTCAAAGTAACTTTCTGCAACTGTAACTTATAGAAACTTTGAGAAAGGTCCTATACCAACAAAATCAAAGGTTCTTGGTATTGATATGTAGGTATAGATATAGTTATGGGTCCGTGTATAGTTATAGGTATAAATATAGTTACAGGTATTATAGGTATGGATATAGGTATAGGTATGAGTACAGGTATAGTTATAAGTATAGGTAGAAGTATAGGTATAGGTATGGGTATAGATATAAGTATAGGTATGGTTATAAGTATAGGCATGGCTAGAGATATAAGTATAGTTATGGGTATTGCAGGCATAGGTATAGTTATAGGTATAGGCATAGGTAGAGACATAAGTATAGTTATGGGTATTACAGGTATAGGTATAGTTATAGGTATAGGTATAGATATAAGTATTACAGGTATAGGTATAATCATAAGTATAGGTATGACTACAAGCATAGGTGTAGTTATAGGCAAAGGTATGGGTATGGATATAATTATAGATAGAAGTATAGTTACAGGTATTATAAGTACAGGTGTGGTTATGGGTATGGGTATGGTATAATGGGTATGTAGGTCTAGGTATAATTATAGGTCTAGGTAGGAGTACAGATAGAAGTATGGGTATGGCTATAGGTATAAGTAGAGGTAAAGGTATATGTATATGTGTATATGTATATACATGTATTTGTCTGGGTCTGTGATTTCATGAATATAAGGAACTCCCAGTGATATGTGTGGGCATATACAACATTGATACATATGCACATATATCATTATAAGTACATTCATGCATATATGCACCAATATATTTTCTGTCTAAGAGAGACAGAGACAGAGAGGAGGAGAGGGGGAGGGGAGAAGGAAAGGGGCAGCCTAGTAGTGGTCAGAAAGCTGGCCTTGAAGCCAGGAAAACCGAGATTCAAGTCCTGCGGTGTGACGGAGGGCAAGTCACTTAAGCTCTTGTGCTCTAGACAGTTTCCCAAGACTCTAAGTGGCTGAGAAGTTGCTTGCTTTCACTGGTAGAGAGAGTTTCCTTATCAGGGAATTCCTATACCAGTGAAATCACAGGTTTAATCCCTACCTCTCCCCTTACATAAATAATACATAACCATATCACCTTAAGCTGTGATTTCATCAAATATCACAAGTTTATAAATCAAATGGGCAACGAAGTGGGCTGTTCGAAGAAAAAGAATTTTAAGGAGTTGGTCAGCTCAGAGTCAGCAGAGCCCAGGTGTGGCTGGGATGGGGGTTGGTGGTGGGAGCCCCTACACTATGGAAGGTGCTCTCATTCTGGTAGCCCCAAGCCTGATCCTGTCATGACAGATTCTCTCCATACTCCTTTGTCACCCACTGATCTGGGGGAATTCCAAGTTGGGCGATGGCCTCTTCTGCCTCCCTGTTCTTCAGCTGTAAAGGGAAAGCCAGCTCAGCACCTCCATTCTCTACACTGACTTTTCCTCCTGGCTCTTCTTGCTGGACCTCAGAAGAAAAAAGGAAAGAAAGGAGAGAAGAAACAAAAATAGAAGCCACCTGGTGGGAAAAAAAAGTCCCCTAGAGATAATCTCTTCGGGAGGGTTCTCATCTATGAAGTCAGGAAAATAGCATTTGCCCTCAGCTCATCTCACAGGAGTGTTGTGAGATCTAATGAGAAAATGTTTGTACAGCGCTTTGAGTTCCTTGGATGAAAGGCACTGTGTAAATACAGAGCATTATTATCTTAATTGAAGGCTGGAAGCAGCAAATATAGTTAGCAGTGTTTTGACTGGGAGGCTCTTCTTTTGTGGGAAATGCTTTGATTTATAGCTGAAAACAGTTCAGCACACAGCTTCTGGGGACTGGATCCTGTGCCCTAACTTTTACATTCCTCTTTCCTCTCCACCTCTCACCCTTCCACGAATGAGGCAGTAGTACATTCTTCACTCCAAATATCCATCTAATACAACAGTCAACAGGGGGCTGGCAAATTTGTGCTGCGTAAGAAAGGGTTAAAGAAATAAAGTGGCACTCCACATATCATTCTCAAATGATGCCCAAACATTATTGAGACATTACTCTATCCTCTGCCTATCTTTGTTTTTATAAACCATGGTTGTGTCTTAAAATACATTCTAGACCCTTTTTGGATAATTGAATGAAATGATTCAGGAGCTATATTTACATTTGGTCCTAAAAATAGTTGTGTGTTTTTTTTTCTCTTCTGAAATTTAAAAATAAAAAGGGTCATTAAGAAAAAATCAGTGGAATGAAAGCAGATGGCATTGCAATCCACTGTGTGGGTTCCAGTCTGCTGGAGGATGCCAATCTCCTCCTGTAGCCCCCACATCCTGGAGGAGAAGCCCAGGAACTCTCCAGAGTCAAGCAGGGTTAGGTTAGGTCAGCAGTTGGGAGAGCTCCAAGAAAAATCGGATGCTTCTGGCATTGGTGCTGGTCCTTCAGCAGGTGGCACTCTCTCCTGAGATAAAATCTAGTGTGGTGTAAAGGACGGCTGGGTGAGGGGAAGACACCAGCAGGGTTGCTTCTCCTCACTCACTCTCCCATGGATGGGCCCTGGCTTGTGAACATGCAGGTAAGTTGGGGCTTGGTGCCCTGAGCAAAGCCAAATTCAGGTAAGGATGGCCTCCTCAATATGCAGTTAATGGGAAATTCTATTCTAGAGCTGATGGCCTCCAATTTACACATAAGTTGTGTTCCGAGTTTGGAATGCAGAATATATTTTTTTTTCTCATAGAAATGGCGTGATAAAGGACTGTTTTGTTCAGTCCTTTTCAGTCATGTCTGAGTCTTCATGACCCCACTTGAGGTTTTCTTGGCAAAGATACTGGAGTGGTTTGCCATTTCCTTCTCCAGATCCTTTTACAGAAAAGGACACTGAGGCAAACAGGGTTAAGTGACTTGCCCAGGGTCACATAGCTAGTAAGTATCTGAGGCCAGATTTAAACTCAAGATAAGTCTTCCTGACTCCAGGCCTGGCACTGTATGCACCATGCTGCCCCTGATAAAGGCCTTGTATGGTTCCACCAAAACCTACCTAACCCACAATGTGGCAATTACCGTAATGTATGGGATTCTCTTCTTCCTGTTCTTTCTTTTCTGCCTTTTGTTCCAATCTAACCCAAAAAGCGCTTATATGCCAGGCTCCAGGAGTACCAATACACTATGAAAAAGTCTGCCTTCAAGGAGCTTATAATCTTCTAGGCTAACAATGGGTAAAT
Organism: Phascolarctos cinereus; assembly: GCF_003287225.1. NCBI lineage: Eukaryota > Metazoa > Chordata > Mammalia > Diprotodontia > Phascolarctidae > Phascolarctos > Phascolarctos cinereus. The sequence continues at coordinate 395,330,908 of NW_027555847.1, read as the reverse complement.
GGCAAAGAACGTAATTTAAGGAAGGTGAGAACAATAGCATCTGGGGGAAGGGAAGACATTAAAGCTGTTGTGAGAGAAATCTGAAGTGCTGCTGACCTTTGCCCTATTATTAGATTGATAATATGGTGGAAAGAATAATTGCTAGACTCGCTAGGAGGAGAGGCAGGTTCAAATACTGGCTCTGATACCTACTAGGTGTGTGAAGGGGAAATAAAATCATTTAACTTCAGTTATCCATGAAATGAAGTTAATAAAAACTTGCAGTCCCTACCTTATAGGGTAATTGTGTGAGAACTGTTATAAAAATGTGAATTGTTATGTTATTTTTGTGGGGGGCCAACTATATAGGATTTAGACACAGCCAAGTGGTACCACAAATAGAGTACCAGGCCTAGAATCACTAAGGTCTGTGTTCTAGCTTCAGGCTGACTAGCTGGAGTAATCCAGAGCAAGTCACTTAAGTCTGCTTCAGTTTCCTCAACTGAATGGGGATAATAATAGCACATAATTTGTTTTGAGGATCAAAAGAGAGAGTATTTGTAAAGTTCTTAGTTCAGAGCCTGGTATACAGAAGGCCCTTAATAAATGCTTGTTTCCTTCCCTTCCCCCCACAGGGGGAAAAGAGCTGAAGGTTTATTCCAACCTGCACTTTAGCTTTTTGGGCCTTGCTTTCCTGATGGGGTTTGACTAATGATTGCTAAAGTCTCATCCTGTTCTAAATTCTATGACCCTGTTATTATTATTATTATTATTAAATTATTATTATTAAATTCTTCCATTGATATTTCCCTTTTCCTTCTGTTTTTCAGCCATTTTATGAGTTAAACTTTCCTTAGAAATCCAGAATAGATTGAAGGAACAATTATCCAGGAAGAAGGTGGAAGGAGGGTGGAGAGGAGAGAAAACTTTGGACAAGTAGAAGTCTCATTAATCACAGAATTTGAGAATTGGAAAGGGAGGGTCCTCACTGGCCATTTAGTAGAACCTACACACAAAAGGAATCCACCCTCTAGAGGCTGGATGAGGGATTGTTCGGCCTCTGCTTGAAGACCTGAAGACGCCTACTACATCCTGTCAGTCTGTCATCCTACCTTTGGGACAGCTCAAACTAAATTGACCTCTTTGCAACTTCTACCCACTTTTTCCTTGTTCAGCCTTCTGAAACCAGAAAAGAAAAGCCTAATGCCTCTTCCACATGACAAGCATTTATTAAGCACCAACCATGTGCAAGGGGGCAGCTAGGTGATGCAGTGGATAGAACTCCAGGGCTGGAGTCAGGAAGACCTGAGTTCAAAGCTGGCCTCACACACTTACTAGCTGTGTGACCTTAAGCAAGTCACTTAACCCTGTTTGCCTCGGTTTCCTCATATGGAAAATGAGGTGGAGAAGGAAATGTCAAACCACTCTAGTATCTTTGCCAAGAAAACATCAAATGAGGTCTCAAAGAGTCAGACGTGACTGAGCAGCAACATTAAACCATGTTCAAAGAACTGTTCTAAGCCTAGGGATAGAAAATCAGAGTTGCTGCTTACTCTCATGGAGCTCCCATTCTAATGAGGAAGACAACATCTGGGTTTCAGCTGCCAGTCAGAGGGAAAGGTTCTGGGGTCCTTTGGTTACAGTGGCGAGAAAAGCAGATGGCAGTCCCTTTTCTTCAATGCCATTTCCACTGATAAAATCATATCTGTTTCTTATTTTGAACAATTTCACAGTTAAATGAAGGCTTTTGCGGGCTGATGTGGAAACGTAACTACAATTTATAGAACCATTCTCTGGGACAATCTGAGGAAGGAATGCATTAGCACCATGAATTCAAGCTCCCCTCCTGACCACTATTATGGGAGTTTCTGGCCTCTTAGGGAAAAGAACATTTGGTGATTTGAGAATTATTTCTCCTTTTAGATCTAGGGGAAGGCCCTCCCCAACCCCAAGTTGGTTTAGCCATTTATAGTATGAATGTTAATAAGTTGAGCGTTCCTAACTTGGGAAGTGCTTTGTATTCCCTTCCAAGGGACCATGTGACCAGATGACCATAGTGCCAGTGTCCAAGTAATCAGAGAAAGGGTTATCAAGAATATTCAGTGCAAAACTTTCTGGAGTTGCTCAAGAAAGTAGAGTCAGATTACAAAACCTTTTGGTTATCCAGTTTTTACTTGTTTTCTACGATGGGCCTGATTGAACTTCTAGAAGCATTTGATTTGTTAAGGATTATCCCAGGTATGAGTGTCTCACAAATGAAAGTGAAGCATCTCTGTTGTCAAGTTATAAACCAGGAGACATCGAGCTCATCTAAAGGAGCCATAGTAGATGAATGTGGTGATAATTTTTTAAAAATTGACAATGTTGGACACTAAATATTTTTAGGGACCACCCTTGGAATTGGGAGATAGCATGGTCCAGCAGAAAGAGTCCTGCTGGACAAAGAGTCAAGGATTTGGGTTCAAATCTGGACTTTGTCACTCAACCTCTAGACCTTAATATCTTCAACCATAAAATAAGGGGGTGGAACCAAATGGCCTGGAAGGTCCCTTCCATCCCTAAATCTACAATCCTATGAGTTTGCTTTGGGGTCAGATCTCAAATGCTGTAGAAGTGCATGACGATGATATGACGAGGCCATCCTCAGAAGGACACTCCCTTTGAGTTTGTAGGATGTGACCTACACTCAAGGATCTGAGGTCATTGGCAGAGTAGCATGTATTTTGTGACCACAGGAGGAAGCTAAAAGGTCCATGCGGGATCAGACCCACTAATCTAATTTTTATAAGCACAACACTCCAAAAAAAGTGAACCACAGATCAAGTTCTAGGAGTGGGCACATCCCACTGCACAGGACCACACTGGGTTGCACTGCATTGTCTTTATATTGCCTGGCTTAGGTCATCATGCCTTCCCTTGTGGAAAGAAGATGGAGAGTCTGATGCTAGTTAATTGCTTTCTATCAAACACTGTGAGAAGGAGTTAGGAGCCTTCATTACTCCTGCTAAGCACTAGGAAAGCCTCAGCAAAACCAATAAAGAAACAAAGCAAAAGAGATCCCCAAACAAAGGTTCAAAATTAATCTTTCCTCTGCCCTGCTGTTCAATCGGCTCAATCCTGATGATGCAACTTCTTCCAGCCTAGCCTATGGGCTAAAAACATTTGCTGGGAGAGAGGAGAGACTTCTCAAAAATCAGAGAGAAATAAAGGAAGCTAGCTGTAAATTCAGAGGTCGAAAGGAAGACTGGAGAGAGAGGGATTAGTTACTAAACAAACAGGATGGTGTCGATTTTCTCCCTGTAAAATTATGAAATCAGAGAAAAGACCCACTTAACTTAGGAGAGTTGTCTAAAATTGTCTACATTAGGTAGCTAGAAAAAAAATACATACTGCTAATATTCATTTATTCAATCAAGAAACAACATATTCAGCAACCATTGTGAAATGGACATAGTATCAAGTGCTTTGGGGAAAAATACCGTTAATATTCATTCAGTCAACCAACCAAGAAGTAACTTAACTCAGTTACTACTATGAGCTAGTCATAGTATCAGGTGCTCTGGGGAGGTGAAGGGGCTGGGAAAGAGGGGAAGAAATAAGTAGAAACCAAAGTATCTGCTTTTAAGAAGCTGCTAGTCTACTTAGGGGAGACAAGACGACGGTATGAGAAATAACCATAGGATATAAGTAAGTGGCAGTCACAAAAGTGCAGTGATTCAGAAATGCGTCAGCCATGTCAATGACTATCCTAAACCACAAATTAAACACAATTAGGATTTTTGTAGGTGGTAATTGTTTAGGTTTATTTGATCTGTATTACAATGGAATGCTATTAAAATTATGAACATAAGCATGCACACAAATAGAGTGAAAACTGGGTTCAAAGCTAACAGAGAAGACATCATGAAAGAAGGCAATTCAGAACCGCAGAATTAAACCTGATTGTTGAACTCTTCACCTTCTTCCCTCGCCCTTTTCCTTTTCTGTTTTAGCTTGTCTTGGGTATAGTCCAAATGCGGAATCATAGCATTGTCACTTAAAAATAGAAGGAACCTTAGAAATAGTCTTATCCAGTCCCCATCTCTTACAAATGAGGAAATGGAAGCCAGGAGACATTAACTGACTGGCTCAAGGTTGGACAGGTAGTAAGTGCAAGAGCCAGGATTTGAATCCAAGCCCTCTGACTCCAAATCCAGGGCTCTTTCCCTTGTACAACTGCCAATCTGGTTGGCCTTTTTTGGACATGGATTATTCTAATGACAAGAAAGGACGGTGGAGCCCACTTTAAAAAAATGACAACAAAACCCCAAGATTTTCATTATTTATGAAAGCTAGAGATTTTTAAAAAACCCCAACATTATTTAGGTAGGCAGAAGTCTGCCCTCTAAAATTAACTCCAATTTATCCTATGTATATCTTTTTTTGTACATAGTTGTTTGCATGTTGTTTACCCCCTTAGACTGTGAGCTCCATCAGAGTAGAGATTTTTTTGGGGGGGCCTTTCTTTATATCTCCATGCTTTTCACAATGCCTCGCATGTGATGCTTAATAGGCAGCTAAGTCCTGGGGCAGTAGAGAGGAAGACCTGAGTTCAAATATGGTGTCATTCACTAACTGTATGACCTTGGGCAAGTGAACCTGACTGCTTCAGTCTCCTCAACTGTAAAATGGGAATAATAGTAGCACGGACTTCTCAGGGTTGCTGTGATGATCAAATGAAACACTTAACACAGTGTTTGGCATGTGGCAGGTGATTAATAATTCCTTCCTTCCTTCCTTCTTTTTTACTTCCATGCTTTCTCTTCCTTCCTTCCATCTTTCTTCTCTTCCTGTTTCTCCTTTCCTTCATCTTCCTTCCTTTGTTCCTTCCTCTATTCCTTCATTCCTACATTCCTTTGTTCCTTCCTGCCTTCCTTTCGTCCCCCCTTTCTTCCTTCCTTCTGCTTGTCCTCCCCAAATCATTAATAGAACTTTAACCCAAATTCTTTCTTTGGCCAAATTATCCCCAAACCAATCACAGTATAACTTCTCACTTTCAAAGAAAGTACAAAGCCTTTTAAACACTGCACATAGTGTATGTATTTGCAATTTTTTTCCCAAATGGGTTAGAGAAGTTAGTCTTAGTCTATCAAAATATAATACTAAACCCAAAATATGATGACTCTAAATTCATTCAAATAAAGGGTAGGTAGGAAAGGACTGGTTTTTATCTCTAACATATGGGGAAATTTACTTCTTGCCTGAGCCAGTTTTCTAGGAAATACATTGCGATTTCACTTGTGTTGTCTTGTTTGACTTATGGTTTTTTCTTGAAAGGAACACAACGTTCTCTTTCAGGTTCAGATGCCCATCTGCAAACTTTATGGGAAAAAATTTCAAAAATAGATTTATAACTGATAGGCCAAACCCACAATCAAATCAAAATAAAATAGATGTATTTTTATTGAGCACCTACTAGGTTCAAGATTCCTTTGGGAGCCAATAAAAAGCTGAAGGTATATACACCCTGTCTTCAAAGAGTTCAAACTCTTTGGTTGGAAAGTCAAATAGCGATAAACAGAAAAGAGAACATAGGCTTTAGAGCCAGAAGGGACTGTAGGGATTATCTCGTCCAATTCTCCTAATTTTACATGTGAGGAAACCAAGGGCCAGAGAGGTTATGTTGCAGACAGGAAAGGAGTAACCGCCAAATGATGAAGGGTAGGAATTCAGGGAAGTAAAAATTCATTGTAGGCTACAGTGATCAGAGAAGCCAGTGGGGAGGAGGAGAAATGAAAGATGGACCTTGAAAGACGGCTGGGATTTGGATAAAGAGAGAGGTCAACATTCCAAAGGAAGGAAGGGTGTGAGTAACAGCATGAGGGAAAGATATTCTAGACTGATGTGAGGGATGATGAGTACACCAGCTTGGCTGAAACTGTCAATTTATATAGGAGAGTATTATTATTATTATTAATAATAGCTATCATTTATATAATGCTGACTATGTGCCAGGCCCTGTGCTAAGGTACTTTACAATGATTATTTTATTTGATCCTTAGAACAACCCTGGGAGGTGGGTGCTATTATTATTCCCATTTTACAGATGAAGAAACTGAGGCAAACAGGAGTCAAGTGACTTGGCCAGGATCACACAGCTAGTTAAGTGTCTGCGGCCCGATTTGAACTTTGGGTCTTCCTGACTCCAGGTCTGGTGCTCTAGCCACTGTGTCACCTAGCTGTCCCAATTATTTTATTTTTATTAAGGGATAAAGCTGGCAGTCAAATTGTAAGGATCCTTGAATGCCAGGCTAAGGAGTTGGGGCTGTGTCAGGTGGACAGTGGGGAGTCATTGAGGATTCCTGGGCTGAGGAATAACACAAAGCTCTGTAGCTGAAAAGTAATCTTTGAGATGATCTGGTCTAACCCCACTATTTTAAAAGATGAAAAAAACAGAGGTCTGGAAGGGAAATGACTTGTCTGAGCTCATGAAATGAACAGGCATTGTTTTTAGGAAGACTCATCTGGCGGCACTGGGTGGGATGGAAAGGACAGGTTAGTTAGGAAGTTATTATGATAGTTGAGCTATCAGTCATGAAACCCTGAATCAGGGTAGTAACAACAGGAAGGCAAAAGAAGAAATGAAGGCAAGAGATATCTCATTGTGTATATATTTATAAGATATGCCTGTAGTCCCTACCTCACAGGGTTGGTGTAAGGCTCCAAAGAGATAATAGTAAATGAAACAAAATGATAAATGTAATAAATAATAAATCCTTATATAAATATCAGCTATCATCATCATTATTGCAGGACATAAAAATGAAAGGAGCTTTAGAAATCACCTAGTCAATTCGACAAAATTAAATCCCCCATATTAGGGACTGGGCATTGCATTAGGTGCTAGAGCTGGTCTGCACAACACACGGCCCACAGGCCGCTTGTGGCCTGCCAAAGGATTTCGGGCCCGTGAAAAATGTAGGGCTGCCACTGCACACTCTCCTGTTTGAAATGTGACCTGAGGCAGCCGACCATCCTCAGTCTTTCTCCACTCTAACCTATCTGCGGCCTGAAGAACGTTAGCCTGTTTTAATTTTAGCCCCCACCTACTGCCAAGTTGTGCAGGTCTGGGCTAGAGATTCAAAGATAAAAACAAAACAGTCCCTGCCTGTAAGAATCTTATATTCTGTTGGCAGGAAACAACATGCACACTGATAGAGAAATACAAAAGATACACAAATTAAATCAAAGCTAGGTGGCTCTGTGGATAGAGTCCTAGGCCTAGAGTCAGGAAGACAACTTCCTGAGTTCAGATCTGATCTCAGACACTTACTAGCTATATAGCCTTAGGCAAGTCACTTAATCCCATTTGCCTCAGTTTCTGCATCTGTAAAATGAGTTGGAGAAGGAAATGGCAAACCACTCCAGTATCTTTGTCAAGAAAAACCCAAATGGGGTCACAAAGAGTTGGACATAACTGAAAATGACTGAACAGCACAACTGCGGAGAGGGGTGGCTAGTAGCCTGGGAAATCAGGAAAGGGTGCAAGGTAGTGGGTGGCCTGTGAGCTAAGATTTGAAGAGAGTTAGAGGTTTCAAGAGGAGAAGGTGAGGAGGCAAAACATGGCAGTAATGAGGGATTAGCCTGGGCCGAATCTCAGAGATAAGACACAGAGTACTGTGTGCAGGGAATACCCAATAGACTAGTTCAACTGGAATAGAGCATTTCCAGAGGGAGAGTAATGTGGAATCAGTCTGGAAAGGGAAGTTGGAGCCCAATGGCAAACGATTTTAAATTCCTTAATTTACGGATAGAGAAGCTGAGTCCCAGGATGGGGAAGTAACCTGCCCAAAATCACAAAAGCAATAAGTTGAGTCATGATTTGAACCTAAGCCCTCTGAATCTAAATGAGAACTATTTCCATTACTAACACAACTCTTCAATGCTTCTACTTTACCATTTGTCACCTAAAACTGTAATACGAGTACTAATGGGCTTAAATCAAATGCCCACCCCCTATCCCTACCCCACAGTTTAAATCTTAACAGGTAGTTGAAGAAATTCAGGACATGATGCATTTACACTTGGTGGGTTATTTTAAATAGCCTGTCATATGGTTATACAACTCAAAATTTGATTAAAGTAAAATCTAATTAATCCCTATGAACTGGAAATTCCATTCCAATTTAGATTTTTGAAGTTGGAGATTACCCAACCCAAATCAGAGCATTGCTGTAAGGCATCTTGCAGATATTTGAGACTTAGGGTTAGGTGGCCCAAATTACACCTTTTCAATCGTAAATGGCTCAGATATCATAATGTTACTGATATTTTATGGAGGGACATGGAGAGAATATCAAGGAGGGGAAGAGGAAGGAGAGGATAAGTAGGTTGGAGAAGATGAAGAAAAGGAGAAAAAAAGGAAATCATTTTGTGGAAGAAAAAGACAGTAAAAATCTTCTAAAAATAGGAATATAATAAATCAGTTTCTTTCTTTCTTTTTTTTTTTTTTGGTGAGGCACTCAGGGTTAAGTGACTTGCCTAAGGTCACACAGCTAGTAAGTGTCAAGTATCTGAGGCCGGATTTGAAGTCAGGTCCTCCTGATTCCAAGGTTGGAGCTCTATCTAATGTACCACCTAGCTGCCCTGAATCAGTTTCTTTAAGAAAATGAAAAGTATGTCTTGGGCAGCACCATGGATAAAGCCCTGGGCTTGAAATCAGGAGTTCAAATCTGTCCTCAGACACTTACTAGCTGGGTGACCTTGGGCAAGTCACTTCACCATGTTTGCTTCAGTTTCCTTATCTGTAAAATGAGCTGGAGAAGGAAATGGCAAACCCCTCCATTATATTTGCCAAGAAAACCCCAAATGGGATCACAAAGAGTTGGACATGACTGAAACACAACAACAGCAAAAACAACAACAAACAAGGTATGTTTTGGTTTATATCAGGTGCTCTGAAGAAACAATGCTTGTGAAAAAGAAAGAAGAACTAGAAAGTTTAAAAGAAAAGGTGAAAGGTCTAATTAACAGATGGTCCCTTTGTCTGGAATGTACTGTCTCTTGGCCTTTACCTCTGAGAATCCCTAACTTCCTTCAAGAAACAGCGGAGATGCTACTTCCTGTACCAGGCCTTCCTGATGCCTCCAGTTATTAATGGCTTCTTCCTCTTGAAATTTATATTAGTAAAGACAGTTACTATCCACAAGTAAAGCTGGAGCATCTACCAGAGGTGAGGGTGGCCAAATGCTTCAGAGACATCAAGATGGATGAAAGCTGAGAAAAGGCCATCAAGAGACCATTGAAAACTCTGGAGACAGTCCTTTCAGATAATAATAAAGTCCAAAACCAAACAAGAGATCCCTTTGACCTCTCCAATACAAATAAACTCTTTATGGGAGAGCACTTCCAGCATAGGGAGTGCCTGTCCTCTTTGCCTTTGAAAGTTTCATTGTTCTCAATAAAGATGCAAACACTTTCTTGAAAATAGAGTCTGCTGAATTTTTATATTGAAGGCATATGTGAAATAGCATTTTAACCATTTTGTTCTGAATTTTCAAGCTAGCTTGCAAAATATCTGCGGCTTGAAGTTATCAATAATAATTAATAACTTATCACTAAAAATGGTTGGGTGGTTGTTGTCCATTGTTTTCAAAGAGGACCAAATGACATCACTATGTTAGAGTTGTGTTACAGTGTGTCTGACTGTGGCTGATCAGACCAATATGAGCTCGGCATGTTCTACCCCAGGTCAGGCACAAATAGTCCATGGGAACATTTGGGGTGGATTCTCTAAATTTGTGCATCTCGCATTTCTTTTAAGCTATTTCAATTCTGCTTTGCTCATGGAGCACAGCACCTTCTTTGATGTGGGCACGCCATGCTGAGTGGTCTTGTTTCCCAACACAAATTCCACTTCCTGTCTCCTTGCCTTTCCAGGCATTCCCCATGCTTGGAATTCTCTCCTTCTTAACTAACTTCTGACTCTTAGAACCTCTGTCTTCCTTTAAAGGCACAGTCAATGTGTCACCTCCAGTGGAAGTCTTCCTGGTTCCCTTTGCTGTTAGTGCTTTTGCCTTCCTCCTCAAATCAACATATATACACTTATCTGTTTTACATGTTGTGTCCTTCTAGAAGAATGTAAGTTTCTTGAAGGCAAGAACTGTTCTTCATTTTGTCTTTGTATGCTTAACACCTATAGAAGTGTTGTACCCATCAGGTAATGGGTATCCAATCTTGGATTGAATTGGAAGAGGATAAAGTGTTTTGAGATCAATTTTAGAAATACTACATATATATATATATATATATACATATATATATATATACATACACATATATATATATATATACATATATATATATATATACACATATATATGTATATACACACACTTCTATATTTATAAAATGTGTATATATGTATGTATATATATAAGTTGAGGATTATATATGTGTATATATGTATGGGTATGTATCTCTGTGTGTATATATATATATGTATGAATATATAATATATAATATTATATTTATATATTTCAATCCTTAACTTTCATGGGGTGATGTTATCAGAAAACAGCACAAAAATAAAAAACACAAATATTGATACACTGAATGATGGGAAATAGTGGGTTCCTATGGCCACCAAAAACTACTCTTTTGCTAGAGAATGTTGAAAGTACACTTTTCTGCATAAAATTCTTTATAACAAAACATTACTTCTGGTAAATATGCAATTTTCCTAATATTAGTAATCATGAAATATCTCACAAAATGCAGTAAACAAAATAAAATTGGTAATAAGCAAAACATTTATTCTCACTAGTAATTTCCTAGAATTCTGTGACCTTTTGTGCTAAAAAAAACTATTTCAGGCAATATTAACTTTTTGTAACACACGAAATCTACAGTATCAATAAATACTACTAAATACAATAAATAGTAAATATAATTCTTAAAACTAAAACATTTTAAACCTGAATCATACCTTCCGCTGTGTCAGATACTATACTGCTGTAAACCTCTCTACCTTGGCTTCCCTCTGAAAATCAAGAGAGAGATTGCTGGGACTTTAGTTGCTGGTATTGGAAGAGATGGAGACTGGCAAAGTCTTGATACCACCTCTGACACTCTGTCCTTCACAGCTGGTGGACAGATCATGAAGGATGCCACCAGCTTGCAATGATCCATCAGTGATGTGTACTCTGTGTGCCATTTGAGATTCTTAAGGGTCTCCTGGTGGATAGCCACTGCAGACATTCTGGCACGAAGTTTACCTAACATCTTTATTTTCCCACTAAGCCACTTCACTGACTTTGCACACTTGGGATAAGAGTCTAAAAGATTTGCACTATGCTTTGGAGGCAACACAAAACTTAGGTTTTAAAGGCAAACAATGAAACTATACAATGAATGCATGGTGAGCTCTTTACAATGGTAGAATGAACAAGACTGGCGAAGCACTTAGTAGGATACCAGCTGCTCCAAAAACTTGGCGCATTGTGCCTCTCATTTTTTCTCTATTTTACACAGTCCAGAATGTGTGTGGTTGCCAATCCAGAAGTGAAAATGAGATTACTAATAAAATCACGTTAATTCCTGAAGTCATGAAGGTTAAATGCATGAATGTTAAGGATTAACTGCATATACACATGTGTATAAAACATGTGGAATCCCAACTCAAGAAGAGTTTGGAAATTTTTTACAGGTAGCCGATTTCAAATACATCTATAAGTAATAATTATGTTGGTCCTATCACAATTCACATATTACAGTGCCATGACAAGTTATTTGTTATTAGTATCTAAAGACAATCTTTCTTTCTCTATTTTCCTCCTGTTTCATCCCCTCCTACCATAACTTCAACAAGAACAGGCAGTCCCGCTGGGAACAACAAAGAGCCCTTCCGAGCTCAGGAAGCTCCACAAGGCATCATCATCTGTGACAATTAACAAGCTCTCTGCCCACTGGCACCTCCAATCATCTGAGCCTGATTTGATAAAAGACTGTAGCCACCAGAGACCAGGCTGCTCTGACTCAGCTATTTCTCACATGCAGGCTACACTAAGTGAGGACCCAGCCAAACAACTATGCAATGGTTGCACCGTGGTGATTAGTCTTCCATCTGCCTTCTGGCAGCCCATCTGCAGAATTCAAATGCAAATTTTTAAATTATTTATCATGTGCCAGGCCCTGTGCTGGAAATAGACAAAGAAACAACTAAGCCATTCTTGCCCTCATGGAGCTTCTTTTCTGTTGGAAGGACTGACCCACCCCTCCTTCACATCCGGGGCTATTTGAGGAATAGTGAAATCATTCCATTCAGAATGGAGAAGAATTAGTCAACTTAATGCAAAACACTTTTTGTTCATCTCATCTGTTGTGAAATAGCTGGGTCACAGGAGAACCAGGCACTTCCTTTATCTGTGCCTCAGTTTCCACATTTGTCAAATGAGAAAAAACAGACTAGATGGTCTGTGAAGTTCTCCAACAGCTCTCAACCATACGTTTCTAAAATCCATAACTTTTCAATGCATAAAGAATCTCTAAGTACTTTTCTCACCATACAGCAGAAGGTATAGGTGAAATCCTCTCTCTTTCCAAGTTGGGGGTGGGGGGCAGGCAGGGGAAGAGGGAGTCGCAGAACAGTTGCATGTCTGTCTTGCTTTACCCTCCCAAAGCCAACAAATGATCAAAAGCAGGCCCACAGAATCCTGGTGCCTCTTGAGCATCCCTCCCTTTTGTCCACCAGATCACATTCCCCAGAGTCAGGCACGAAGAACTGTTTGAGGAGCATTTGAAGTCACCATTTGCTAGGGCTCCAGTTTGGACCTGGCACTTCTCTGTGCCCAGAAGCCTCTACTAAGGATTAGAAATGAGCAGGCACACAATACAGAAACCAAAAAGCACATAATGAATCACACATGGGATTATTGGAGAAGCATCGGGGCTCTGCACTGGAAAATAAGTCGGGAGCGTCCTAGCTCCCTTCTCCTCCTGGATGGCGTGGCAAGTCCTAGCCTGAAAACAAGACCTGAAAGCGAAGAACAGAATGCTGGGAGCCCATGAGAAAAGAGGACTGACAGGAAGGGTCTAAGCGCACCAGCAAAAGGCAGAGCTCATCCAGGGGTGTAGATCCTATTAAGATAAAAGAGCACTTTGTTGAAGGGCAAATGAGAGTGTCAACACTCAAATGATTTTCAATTGCTTTCCCAATTAAAATGAAAGTGAACTGAAAGGAGAGAAAACTTGGTAACTAAACCTCCTTCCCTTTAGGGGGTACTATATACCATACAATCCTGGCTACACGTTTAACTTAACACTTGGCTTCCAATGCTTACAAATGGTATGAAAACAGAAAATGGAGGAAGAAGTTCCCCCGTTGGGTAGAAAGCTGTCTCCTGTCCAGTCCTTATCCTGGGAGTCCTGAAGGAGCATGATAGCTCCTGTTAGTTATTATTCTTAACTCTCAGTTGTAAGCTACAAATACAAACCAACCACACCATCAGCAGTAAACTCAGAACAGCCCTGACATTTTAACTATCACATAAACATAATCCCCAATTTGAATTGTTTCATGTTAAAATATTCTCTGCTAGGAGCTACCTCCCCCTGACTTCATAGCTCACAACTAGTCGCAATTTCCTTGGGAAGACACTGCGTAGAACAAAAGGAAAATAAATCCCCCTACTTCAAACTGCCAAGAGCTGGCTATCATTATAAATAAATTCGAGCTACAGCATAACAAACAGGATCTAACAGACCCAATTTGTTTAATGTTGGCATAAAAGCCTGCCAGCTCGGTGCCTTGCCAAATACTCCCCAGACATGAAAGAAGATGAGAGCTCACATAAACGAGAGCAGTTGATGTAATTCACTTTGAGGGGAGAGCTGGGTTTCTGAAAAGCATTATGTCTAATTACATTCAGGTTCTTAATGCTAAGAATTAGCATCCCAAGGAGATGGCCTCAACCAAAGCCAATGCTACATTTAAATTTTTAGAGCCTCACCATGGGACTTCGCCAAAAACAGATCATTTATTATGCTGTGGAAAATGTCCCTGGTGGATTGATGGAATGTCTCTCAACTCAGGTTAGAAACGAAATGATTAGTGAGTGTAGCCTTAAAGGAAGGAACAGGCAGTATTCCATGACATAGACACTGCTTCAGCTCCCAAGCTTCTGCTGAAGTCCCTTTGCATTAATGGGACAGACCTAAGCACATGCTAACCAGCCAGCCCTTCTGGCCGCTAAGCCAAGGAAACAGCGCCCAGCACCGTTCCGTTCTGTAACTAGGTGCTTGCTAAATGCTTCTGAAGCATGGATCCAAGCCATAAAAGCAGTATAAAGGAGATGGATGGTTCACATTATTATAATTAACTGAGGAGAAGAAGCTCTTCTCTAGTAACAGGAGAGACGAATAATAGTCACTCAGCATCCAGTACTATGCCTGGTTTCCAAATATAACATGAAGTACGAGGTAGCTTTATCATGCAGGGTCAAACCTATCTGCCAAATGCCAGCCCACCATGGCCACTTCCTGGAATATAGAGTCCAAAGGATCAGGGAAAGGACAACAGAATTAGCTTTCCTGCATTCATTATTCCAAGTTCATTGCTTCAAATAGATCTGTGATCTCATCAAAATGAGAAATTCCTTTCCTTGGTCTAGATTCCAAAACTCCTTGTCCAGTATGCCTTGGTTCTTGTCCATAATCATTCACAGAGGACGCACCCAGATACTGGGGGTACAGTTCCATATAGGTCAGCTGTAGAGCTGGAAAGGACCTCACAGGTCACCTTTCTACATCCAATGGGAATCAGTACCTTGTTCAGGTTGTCTACCTGCTATCCCTTTATCTCACCACAAAATCCAGTCCATGTCCTTTTTCAAGGATGCGTTTCCTCAGTGACAGACCTCAAGCCAGTTCTTTTGCAGGATTTCTAGTGATGTAGGTCATCACTGGAAACATGAAGCAGCCTCTGTATCCACCAGGTACCTCTTGGGTTACTCTTACCCTTTGGGTCACCCACAATCACTGCCAGAGGATATATAGACAACAGCTAGAAAAACTACGGGAAACACTATGAGGTAGTGGGAAGTGCTAAACTAGGAGGACTGAATTCCTATCTTGTGTCTGTCTCCTAAGAGTCATAGACCTGGGCAAGATATTTAATCACCCTGCCTCAGTTTCCTCACCTGTAAAAGGATATAGTAATAATATTCATTCTGCTTCCCTCACAAGTTGTATAGATAAAAGAAGATAAAGAAATGTGTCCCCTGTGAGGGGAAAACAATCATTTGCCCTCTTCTTTCTTTTTTTTATTTGATTGCATTAGCACATCAATCATATCACAATCCAGGGGGGCTGCTACAATGCATGCTCAAATTCTAGTCAGCATTCTAAGTGTGAAGTCCCATGGATCATCACTGGATCTGTTATCTACCCCTGCATTTCCTGTGGATATCAATCTTATTCCTTAGATTTAGGATTAACCTTACTTAACATTTCTCAGTAAAATGAGAGGGTAGCACGCCCACCTTAAACCAAAGGTTCTTAACGTGGGGTACATGAGCTCATTTTTTAAAATCTGATAACTGTATTTCAATATATTTAGTTTCCTTTATAGCCTTATATATTTTATTTTGTGAATGAAAAATTTTATACTGAAAAGGGAGCCCTAATATTCACCAGGCTGCCAAAGGGGTCCATGACAAAAGAAAGGTTAGGAACCTACGGACTATAGAGACCCTCAATCTCAACACTGCAAACTCTTCCAAAAATACTGAGGGAAAATTTAAATCAATAATACCTGAATGTTAATTCAGCAAAAATGGACTACGCACCTACTGTGTACAAGGCATTGGGCTAGATACTAGACATAATTGCAAAGACCTGCACAATTTCAGAAAACCACATATACACACATACACACACATACACACATTCACACTCACCCTCGAATGACTGCTCAGCAGTCATAGTGGGTTCTCACTAACTACCTTCCAACTGACTATCTGGTAGCCAGTGGACTGAATTCTATCTCTAAAACTTTAATCGAAGCATTTCTTTTCATTTAACAATAATCTTTTAATCTGAGAGGGAAGCTGGGTAATTGTTTGCCTTTAAGTTCCAAAAAAGTTAGTGGTTTCCACTTTTCCTGGGACCTGAAAAAAAAATAATGCTTTTCTCTTAATGCTTCACAAAGTGGGAAGAGAGATAAGATTTGTAATTCAGCTCTCTATTTACCACCAGTAATTCTTTTTATTCTCCCAAGTAATTCAGACATGTTCTTTAACTCTCCTTATGTGCTGTCATAATGTCTTCCTTTTCTTAATCCATTCCTTCTTGTGTCAGGATGGACATGGAGGAAGAACTGTACAGAATGCAGGGTTTCTGATGGAAGGGGCTTTCAATGGAAGCACCTTTGTTAGCAACCTCATAAAGACAGGTGATACGATTGGAGGGAATAACTATGAATTAGCTGGCATGTGTGCAACTTTTATTTTCTACCACTAGTGATAGCAGTGATCTTAAGAAAGTCACTCAAGGGTGACAGCTATAAACAGCTATAAAATGGAAACAATCTTATTATAATAGCTAATATTTATATAGAACTTTGAGGTTTGCTACTTTACACACATTATCTCAAGGGTTCTTATTTTCCCCATTTTATAGATTACCTTTTTATTTGGAGGGTGACTTTAGGTAAGCCTAGTAGCCTCACTGGGCCTCAGTTTCCTCATCTGTAAATATAGAAGGTTGGAGAAGATAAGAGCTGACATTTACATGGCACTTTAAGGTTGCTAAAGTATTTCCCAGATGTCATGCCATGTTCTTTACAACAACCCTGTGAGGTAAATGATATTATTACCTCTATTTTGCAGAGGAAAAAACTGAGGCTCAAGAGAGGATAAATGACTTGCCCAAGGTCCCACAGCTAGTTAGCATCACAGGCAGAATTTGAACACAGGTCTTCCTAACTTCAAGTGCAGGAATCATTCCACTTTTCCACACTGCCTCCTAATTTACCTTTATTAAAGAATCTAGGGGGTACAATGGATATCTGAAGTCAGGAAGACTCATCTTCCTTGAGTTCATATCTGGCTTCAGACACTTACTAACCGTATGACCCTGGGCAAGTCACTTAACCCAGTTTGCCTCAGTTTCCTCATCTGTAAACCCAGCTGGAGAAGGAAATGGCAAACCTCTCCAGTATCTTCGCCAAGAAAACCCCAAATGGGGTCATGATGAGTCAGACATGAATGAAACAAATCAACAACAATAACACCATATAGCCAAGCTTCATTAATGTTTAGAAATGTTAACATGTAAGACCTTAGGTAACCGGGAGACCCACTTCATGATCTGAAATACTCTTGCTTACCAAATCTACCAAAAGCCGCGCTCTAGCCTATCACTCACTTAGCTCAACATTACAAGAGGATAGGGCAGGTAAAGGTGATTTATGACAACTTGAAATAAACCACTAAGTTAAAAAAAAAAGGTAATGAAATCTACTTTTAATATTGATAGCCAGTTAAATAAAGATAGTTGCTTCCCTTAGTTTCTTATACGACAAAGTTTCCTACCAGCTTCTTGTGAACTAAGGAGGCCATGGAGGCCTTGCAAAAAGGCAGATGCTAACCAGAGTCAGGTCATTTCATGTCAATCTAAAAGTGGAATATCACTTTCATCTTGAATTGACTTTCTCTCCTCTCCAACTTTTTTTCACAAGTTTTGAAATAACCTGCATAAATTGCATCTAATATAATATTAAATGGAAACCAAATGATGAGAGGAAGTGATGTTTTAGACTAGCTAAAATACTATGCAGAATGAATAGAACAGAAGAATTTCGGGTCTCCCCTCCCCCACCGCATGCATGGGATAGATGACTCCACATACCTGTTGTTGTTCAGTTGTTTTAGTCCTGTGTGACTCACCCATTTGGGGTTTTACTGGCAAAGATATTGGAGTGGTTTCCATTTCCTCCTCCACCTCATTTTCCAAATGAGGAAACCGAGGCAAACAGGTTTAAGTGACTTGCCCAGGGTCACATAGCTAGCAAATGCTTGAGACTGGATTTGAACTTGGGAAGATGAGTCTTCCTGACTCCAAGCCTGGCGATCTATTCACTGCACCATTTAGCTACTTCCTTAGTTATAGAGGATTGCAATTATTCCCTTATTTACTTTGAGGTTATCAGTTAACCAAAACAACTAGGGAGCGGGCAGTCAGAGGACTATGAGACAACTATAATGGACATCTAAGTGACTAATCTGGATGTGACAGAGAAAAGGTGGCATATCAAAAGTTACATATTTGTGGTTCCAGTGGGCCACAATGTATGTACGACACATAAAAAGATCCAAGCATACTGAGAAGACTCGCCATCTGGAATCTAACTCTGGACTACTCGGTTATGTGTAGAGTCACAACCAGCTGGAGGGTGGCCTACCATCAGATCTGGAGGTGTCACTTTAAGGTAGGAAGAATGCTGACGAACCATGGAATCAAAGGCCTAGCAGGAGGCAACAAAGTCTTCCTTGGTGAAGCACCAGGGAGGATGATACTTTGTTTTTCAGTTGTGTCCAACTCTTTGGGATTCCATGGACCATAGGTAGCATGCCAGGCCCGTCTGTTCATTATCTCTTGAACTCCATCCAAGTTCTTGTTTGTTGTTTCCATGACACTATCTATCTATCTATCTCATCCTCTACCATTCCCTTCTCCTTTGTCTGGCAAGGTGACCCTGCCTAACTCTCAGAGCTCTTATACCCCAGTGCTCCAATAGTTCATCCATCTGGGTATTCCCTTCAATGACATAGTATGAGCTTCCCCACAGGGCACCCAACTGGAATTGGCTAGTTGGGCAATGAAGCTCCATCGTTTCTTCCTTCCTTTCCCTCTCCTCTCCTCTCCTTTCCTCTCCTCCCCCCACTTGTCTCCTTCCCCCTCTTCTCTGCTCTCCCCTCTCCCTGTCCACATTGGGTATCATATCCTTATATGTGGCTCTGCCCAAAGGATCCCTGAAACCATCCCAAGATATTTTGAGGCTTACCAGCTACATTTCTTTCCTAAGGACCATACCTTAAACCCAGATCACTCTGGCTCTCATTGACTGGTCAACAATAGGTTCTAGCCCAAGGCCACTAGGTCAGCGTTTGGGCCCTGATTGCTCAGAGTGAATGTAAATAGCAATTTTTTCCTTTTTGACCAGAAACCCAGAGGGTCTTCTTCTCCCAGACTGATTATTTTTTCTTGACTAGGTAAAAGAGGCCATTCTCTGCTTCATTTCTTCTTCTTTTTTTAAAAAAATAATTAATTACTTTATTTTTAGTTTTCAACATTTACTTCCATAAGATTTTGAGTTTTAAATTTTCTCCCCCTCCCTCCTGAAGACAGCATGCAATCTGATATAGGCTCTACTTATACATTCCTATTAAGCATATTTTCACATTAGTCATGATGTAAAGAAGAATTAGACGTAATGGGAGGAACCATGAGAAAGAAGAAACAAAACAAAACAACAAAAGAAAAGGAGAGCAAATAATATACTTTAATCTGCATTCAAACTCCATAGTTCTTTCTCTGGATGTGGGTAGCATTTTCCATCGTGAGTCTTTTTGGAGTTGTCTTAGATCCTTGCATTGCTCACAAGAGCCAAGTCTATCAAAGTTAGTCATCGCACAATATGGTTGTTACTATGCACAGTGTTCTCCTGGTTTTGCTCATTTCACTCTCTGCTTCATTTCTCACCTAGCCTTAATCACTGAATGGGTATTGCCTCAGTCAAACTGAGAGCAGGGAAAGACCTTAGCTTAAAAAAGTCAAGGTCTCCCACTGCATCTGGGGCCATCTCCAGTCGTCCTGATCTATATCTTGCTACTGGACCCAGACATCTCCAGTTGAGAAAGTGAGGCTGGTGACTTTGCACAGCCCTCCCTCACTTAAATCCAATTTACTTGCAAGTCACGGCATCACCTTCCTGATGTCATGGTCCTCTTTGAAAATGAAGGACAAACGACAAGATCCATAGATCACAACCCAACTGTTCCTACTTATTCTAATAGACAAAAATCAAATGACTACATTAAAATTTTCTACTAAATACAGTTTATGTAACATTAGTTAAAAAAAGTTAACTGAAGGAAGGAAAACATTTCTTGAATTTTTTTTTTGTCTAGACCTTTGATTTCAATAGTTTAGGGAAGTCCCAGTATGCAGCCTCCCTCTATAATGATGCAGATTAGAAACTCATTGGCAAATTCTAGTTATTCAGTCAGTTAGTAAGCATTTTGTTACTTAGTAAGCAACAGGCACTGCGATAAACGCTGAGGATACAAAGAAAAGCAAAAGATAGCTCCTGCCCTCAAGGAGCTCTCACTCTAATGGAGGGACATCATTTAAACAGCTATGTACATGCAAGATATACATGAGAAACTGGAGATAGTCAACAGGGAAAGGCACTAGCGTCAAATGGTATTAGAAAAGCCTTAAAATCTTAGAGAGTTCTTTTTTGAGGGGAGATGGGACTGAAGGATTAAATAATAATTACAAAATTATCTAACATTATCTAACATATATAATGTCTATTATGTGCCAGGAACGGTGCTAAGTGCTTCCAAATATTGTCTCATTTGATTTTCACAACAACCTTGTGAGGTAGGTGCTATTATGGTTCCCATTTTACAGATGAGGAAACTGAGGCAAACATAGGTGAAGTGACTTGCTCAAAGTCACACAGCTAGTAAACATCATTAGGATTTGAATTCAGGTCTTCCTGACTCCAGGCCCAGCACTCTATGCACTATGGTGCCACCTAGTGACTAATCTAGGTTCACACAGGCAATACGTGTCAAAATAAGAATTTGAACACAGGCCTTCCTCACTCTAAAGTCAGCTCTATCTGTAACATCATGCTACCTCTCAAATTCATCACTTGCTTGTGATTTTTATCAAGAGCTATTTCGATAACCCCTCCCTCCTCTCCCCACTGACTCATATCATGATTCCTTCATAATTTACTGGACCGGCTATGTGAGTTACTAAGGCCAAAAATGTTACCACCTGTCCCAATGATGTGGTTCTCTGAATTTAGTTGGGCTGGTCTTCAGATGACAGACACATGCTGTTGCACCCCTCCCTACTCGGGGTCCTCCCATCTTGTTAGGACCTGTTAGAACTTGCATTCCCCTGGCCTAGGACTTGAAGAACCCAGGCTCACCTCCAAGCTAGGAATAAGGCAACAGAGTGGCATTGAATAGCATTAGAATAGCTGAGATTACATTCATTGTTTCCAAAATTAACCTCTGTAGTAAAAACCATGAAAGCAATTTCCTGTCAGATATGCAGATCCTAATGGGTAAATGGATAATCTACGTTTATGAAAACCACAAAGTAAGAATTCACAATTCAAATGAAAGCCTTAGGAACCAAGTTTTGCTGAAGCAGTTCCATATTGGAGTTCTACACATGTTATAAAGTTTAAAAGTCTACACATAATTTTTTTCCTCCCCATTTCAGGTTTTAAAAGTGATTATTTTTTAATATAATTTTCCTTTGAAATACTTAATCCCAAGATAGGCCCAGAGCTTTTCTTAACTACATCGTGGACTTAGAGCTGTAATGGACATCAGGAGTCATCTTGTTCAATCCTTCATTTTACAGATTAGATGAGGTAATTGAGGCCCAGAAGAATGAAGTGACTGGCCTAAATTCACACAAAGAAGTTCGCACAGAACTGGGATTTAGGGGCAGCTAGGTGGTGCAGTGCATAGAGTTCTGGCCTTGGAGTCAGGAGAATGTGAGTTCAAATCCAGTCTCAGAAACATGACACTTAACTAGCTGTGACCCTGGGCAAGTCACTCAACCCCCAATTGCCTCACAAAACAAACAAACAAACAAACTACTATTAGGGCAGCTAGATGGCGCAGTGGATAGAGCCTTGGAGTCAGGAGGACCTGAGTTCAAATCCAGCCTCAGATACATGATACTTACTAGTTGTATGACCCTGGACAAGTCACTTAATCCCAATTGCCTCACCAAAAAAAAAAAAAAAAGAAAAAGAAAAAGAAAAAGAAAAAAAAGTAGAAGAACTGGAATTTAAGCCTAGGTCTCCCAACTTCAAATCTAGTCCTCTTTCTGGAACACTACACTGTCTCCAAGGACTACATCTACGTGTCTTATCTAGCAAGAAGAGATAGAAAAAAAAGTTCCATTCAAAATAACTACAAAGTGTATAAAATGTTTGGGAGTTTACTTACTAAGGTATACACAGGAACCACATAAATAAAAATACTCTTTATAGAAAAAAAGCCAGCCCTAGATAATTGGAAAGACATTAATTATTCATGATTTGGGTTGCACCAATATAGTAAAAAGGACAATAGTATTTAAGTTAATTTATTTATTCAGTGCCATACCAATCAAACCACCAAAGGATTACACTGTAGAGCTAAAACAAAAAGAAAACCAAAACTCATCTGGAGAAACAAAAAAGGTTAAGAATCTCAAGAGAAATAATGAAAAAGAAAAGTGAAAGAGCCTCTCATTACCAGATCTGAAACTATACTATAAATCTGTAACTATCAAAACTATTTGGTATTGGTTAAAAAAAAAAGAGGTTCATTAGTGGAACAGTTTGGGTGCACAACATACAGAAGAAAATGAATGTAGTATCTTGGCGGTTAATAAACCCACAAAACTCCAGTTCTTTTTAGAGAGAACGTTAAGTCTTTAAGATGTAGAAGGTTTGGGGATGGTTGTGGGGATCCAGAGGTTGACACAAGAACCAGTGGATGCTATGAGAAAAGAGAGCATCTTGGAATGGGAGTCAACCTTGGCACTTAACACCTCCACCGTCCCTAAGATGCCTTTTCCCATTACAAAAGGAGAAGTGGTGTAACTTTCAGCAGAATCAGATGCAGCTTGCAGACTTCTGGCCAACTGCCTCCCTGGCCAAAGTTGCATATTCTTGTGCCTAGAAGTACTCCAGGCAGGTGGTAGCTCTGCCTCCCAGCCAAACCAATATTTTTTTTTAAAAAATCTGTCCTGGGAGAAGATAGAAGATGGAGCAGCTGGTCATGAGGCAGGACATCATCATCACTGCTAGTGATCGAAAGAGGGGCCTCAAATTCTCCCCCTTCAAGCTCTTTGATGTTTCTCTAGAGCAGATGGCAAATCCAATTAACCAACTGTTTGAGAAAAAGCCCAACCATCCTCCCTCCCCCATTCCTTAAAAACATCCCCTAACCAACCACTTCTCCTGCCTATAACCTATCCACCAACCTTCTCTTTGCCCTTGTAAAACTCTTTACCATTTCATTTGGAGTGAAAGGAAATTAGTGCTCAAAGCTTGAATTGCATTTAAATACATTTTCTTTTACTGATGAATACAGGGGAAACACTTTTACAAGGTCTATTAAAATTGGATATTTGGGACACAGTTAAAAAAAAAGAGCCCACCCTCCTTTCCAACTAAAACAACATGGAGGAATTATAGTAATTGGCTTTGGAAATGAAAGAAAAAAGGCACAACCCTGCTTTTCCCCCAGCCCTACCTCCAACCTAAAATCTCTTCCAGGGGGAAAAAAGGGTTCAGCATGTAAAAATGTGGGTTAACAATATGGTGACACTGATACACCCCAGCTGGGTGTTGGAAAGCTTTCTAAAACGTAGGAGGAGGGAAACCAAATCATAGCAATAACTAGGTTCATTGAGAAGTTCATGACCATTCTAGAAGAATATATAATGTGGCGGGAGAACTCTTACTTGATCTCAAAAGTCTGTGTTGAACTTTGATGAACTGAGGGAGAAAGTTCAAATTATGAGGTCTCCCCTGAGGAAGCTTTTATCCTTCCTAAAGTAAAGAAATTTAATTCAATGAAGTCCTCCTGGACAGAAGAGTTCCATTAGCCAGAGAAGGTCAAGGAAGACCTGAAAGCTTTAGGAGTAGGACTTGTTGGGAGGCAGTATGATCTGAATCCAGAGCTTTCTCCACTACATCACTATGTCCTCCATCACAGAAACCATGAGGGTCTTCAGTACCACAGGATGCCTGCTCTCTATATGTGTGAAACAGCCTGTTATAATCAAGCAGTCCCGGTGAGCTGTACCATGTTGAAAACTGCCTTGGAATAGCAACCATTCTCTAGACTAGTAGTCTCAGACTCAAATAGATACGGATCTCTGTGGGTTGCATATTGACTTGGAAAACCACAAGTTAACATTATCTATGCTGTACTGCATCTTAAATTTATTCGGTTAAACATATCCCAATTACATTTAAATCCGGTTTGGGCCAAATTCGGAAATTTTGAAGACCACAGGGCTGTAAGTTTGATACCTCTGCTCTGGGCCAGGTGTTCACAAACTTTTTGGTCTCAGAACCCCGTTATACTCTTAAAAATTGTGGAAGACATTGTCCAAAGAGCTTTTGTTTATATGGGCTATAACTATTGATGCTTATGATATTAGAAATTAAAATACCTTGGCATTATTATTAAAATAGTTTTGGCCTCATGAACCTTCTGAAAGGGTCTCAGGGACCACCTAGGGTCTCTGGACCACATTTTGAGAACTGCTGCTCCAGACTGATGTAGTCAATGAAGCTGGGATGATGGCAGGAAAAGATGACTAGTTATAGAGGATGGGAGAGGCACATACAAATCTCAGAGAAGAGAACCAAGCCACACCTCTGCTTAGCAGGTCAAAGCCAAATCCAAAGGGAATAATGAGCTGGTTTTTGTTCCCTATGCTGCACTGCTTCTACATTTATGACTCTGGAAATGGAACCAAGGCAAATCTAGAATAGACTCTTCTTTATTTCCACGTGTAAGTGAAAACAAAGTTTCTCTGCCTAATGAATAAGTTTTTTATTTTTCTGAGAAAGCTAAGAATTCTGTTTCAACTTCATTGCTTCATGTAAAGGGAATGAGAAGAAAATGTGGTCCAGAGCCATATAACTAACTGATAGATATAAGCAAATGTTAGGAGGCAACCACTACTCCAGGCTGTACTATATTTTAAAAAAATGAAAAATAAAAAAACCCCTAGAATCCTGGGAGAAGGAGTCTTCTTTCCTTAGAACTTTTGCTCTATTCTATCTTGTGGATTTTAACTTCACTCCAAACAATACAAAGTTTAAACTCCAACATGAAAGTGTTTTTATAACCTCACTACAGGGACTTTTCTATAAGCTTCTAAGAGCAACTAATGGAGAAGAAAAGCCAAAAAAAGGCAGCAAGAATACACTGGTCCTTCATTGGAAAAGATGATGGATGCTGTTGGCTTAACAGGCTTACCCAAGAAGAAGACAATTATAAGCAAGAGGTGGCATCCCTGAACAATTAGAATTCGGTAGAAAAGAGATTAGACTTTTTAAAAAAGGAAGGAAAAGATCTCCACTAAATGTCCCGACACACAATCTTTGATTCCCCTTTTTAAGAGCAGTCCCGTGGCTTCCCTGGGCACTGATCCATTCTCTAATATGTACCTCACCTGCAGGAACTTCTGCCAGATGAAAGCTCAAACAGAGAACAGAAGAGACTACAAATGGAATGATTTAAAAGGAAAGGAAAAACAGAACTCCTCCAGTCCAAGAGGTAACTAGCTAACTGTGAGTAGAATGAAAATAGCTGCTGACCAGTCCTCCAGAAGTAATAAAAACAGGGAGCTGACGTTCTTTTTCCTTCTTCTCACCCCATCAGTGGACAGAAGAGCACCTGGTTGCCTGGGGGAGAAGTCAAAATCGAAAGGAACCTGTGGGAAACTAAACAAGAATAAGGAGGGCAGAACAGCTGTCCTAGAGGTTATGGGAAATGGACAGTGGCAGTACGAGGGGGGGAGGCTCAACAATTGAAAGACCTGAGTTCAAATTCCACCTCTGTTGCTTATTTCCTGGGTGATCCTGGGCAGGTCACTTCATCTGTGTGGGCTCCAATTTCCTCTTCTATAGAAAAAGAGGGTTGGAGGAGATGGCCTCTGAGACGGTGACATTTGGGACTTAGGAGATCCAGTTTTTGAATTGGAAGTCACTCCTCAATTTGGATCTGTATCACTTACTGAACACATTTTTTACTCGCTTCCCCTTGGAAGACAGGGGTTCTTAGATTACTTGTACTCATGTCTGATCTAAAATTAACACGTGAGGCAAGGGGCATGACGTCTTCCAGCCATCAATGATGTTTTCTAAAAAGTTCCTCAGAAGTAGGAAAGAGATTCAAGTTGGGGCCCCTCTATGAATAAATCCTTTGAGTTGCCTGCCTCACCACAATGCCCATAGGATCTCCACAAGGGGAGTGCTCAGCAATACCTTTCCTCTCTTAGAAACAACTGTCAGGTCTCGTTCAAGTTGGTAACAAACCACACACTAACACTGGCAGGGTGCCGTGACCGCATTTCATTCTGGACTTCCATAGAGTTCTGGATAATATTTCTCTAATAACTTCATAAGATTATATAAGGCTTTTCCTTCTAAACCTAGTTATTTTTCTGAAGTCAGTTTATGGTTTCCTCACAAGCCCTACTCAAACCCAAACTGGGAGAGGTTTTTGTAAGACACCTGCAGGATGTAATTCGGCTCTGTCCAGTTTGGGTCATTTTCCTTTGAAACGTAAGCACTGACTCAACCTGGTTTGCTTTCATCAACTCCTGATTCCTGTTGGAATGACTCTCTGTACACTTCCAGGTTATTTCGGAAAGCTCCAAATGTCAAGAGATAAACTGTGCCTGACAGAGATTCAAAAACTTTCTTTTTCCATTTACAAAAGCAGTAACAACAAGAAGTGGCTAATTCACTGAAGCTAGCCAAGAAGACAAAAATGGCTTCCTTTCATCAATGGAGAAACAGCATTACAGCATGTCTAGCAAGAAGAAATATAGTAAGCGAGGGACATGAAACGAAATCAAATGAGCAACGAAGAGATACAAAGAATGTAGCCCAAAGGGGGCTTTCCATGCCAAGGAGCCTCTGTGAATGTTTCCACTGCCCTCCCTCGCCCTCCCCTCCTACAGAAGAGAGAAGGCTGTACATTGAGGTTCTAAATCTGGGGCTGTGAACTAAAAAAAAAATTTTTTTGATAACTGTATTTTGATGAAATTATTTATATTTGTAAGTTTATGCTTTTAAAGACATTCTGAGAAGGGGTCCCTAGCCTTCACCAAAGGGGTCCATGACATGCAAACATTGGCGAATTCCTGAATTAAGCAATTTAACAAATGTTTATTAAGTTTCTGTGTGTGTTAGGCACTGCCCTAAATGCTGGGGAATACTCCTAGAATCAGCCAGATTCTACCAATTAGAGACTTCCTCCACCAATTGAAATCGCAATCAGTCTGACTTTGTAAATAAGGAGTTGATCAAGGCATAAAAAACATTAAGTCACTTGCCTACAGCCACAAAGCTGTCAGAGGCAGGATTTGAACCCAGGCCTTCCAGATTCTAAGTCCATCATTACATCTGCTACACCGGGTTGCCCTTTGTCTGGGAATACAAAGTTTAAAAAATGCCACAGTCCCTTCCCTCAAAGAGCTTTTACATTCTAAGAATGGTTTTTATTTTCAGAGTGGATCTCTGGCTCATTTATTGACTGGCCCTCACCAGAAAGCAGTGAGGTGGTGCAGTGAATAGAGCACCAAATCTGGAGTCAGGAGGACCTGAGTTCAAATCCAGTATCAGACATTTACTAGCTGTGTGACCCTAGGCAAATCACTCAGCCCCATTTGTCTCAGTTTCCTCATCTGTAATAAAGAAATGGCAAACTGCTCCTGTATCTCTGCCAAGAAAACCCCAAATAATATCACAAAGAATCAAACATTACTGAAAAACAATTCAAAAACAACCTCATCAGATAGACAGGTAACAGACCTTATCGCTCCCTTTGGGAAAGTTCTGTGCTGCTCACAGTACGGCAAGCATAAAATTGCCCAAAACAAAAAAAAAGTCCCAACTCTTATCTTGAGGTTCTCATCACCAGGCAGGGCTGTCTCCTTGGGAAAAATAGATACCGGCTGAGACAGAGACCTTCCCAGAGTCTTGATACACAAACACTCAAAGTCACCAAAAAGCACTTATCAACTGAGTGCCCTTATCAGCTAAGAAGATGAGGAAACATGGCATGAAAGATCCAGAAATTACTGAATCAAGTGATTTTTCCCCCCATTAGCTACCTATGAATTCCACTAGGTCTCTCTTCTGCTAGGTCTCATTACATTATTGCTGAATCCCATACACAGATAATCAAGAAGCAACAGGTAGACAAATGTGAACAATTGAGGCATTATATGGCCTGGGGGCTACCACACCCACGTTTCTCTACTTTGCTGAATGCATGAGGATTTAAGTTATGGTTGGCTAGTTTCTAAAGAAATGGAAGAAATTCTCTCAAACATTTATATTGCACCAAGTTTAGATGACAGCCCAGATGTTTTCAGCCATCAGGAATAACCTTAAAGAGGTGATAGTCAATACCTCTGCAATAGTATTCTTCTCATCATTTAGCATAGCAGTTCACACATAACAGGTACTTCCAAATCAGAACTAAAACTAAGCCTTATTAACAGCTGAAATACCAAACAGGCATATACTAAATAGATTTCTATTGATAATGATAATATTCATATAAAGCTTTAGATCTGTAAAATGTTTTACAAATGTTATGTCATTTAATCCTCATAACAACCTTGGGAGGTAGGTGTGACTATTTTCCCCAGGTTGCAGATGAGGAAACCGAGGCAGGGTTACAGAGTCAGTACGTCTCTGAGGCCAGATTTGAACTTACATCTTTCTCACTCTCTCTTGGTCCAGATGCTATAGTTGCCTTTGTGATTGACCCCCAAAAGCATGTTATCAAAGGATTACAGCACCAATGATAAACATCACAACCACTATTTCCATTGATAGAGAACAAATCATTAAAAGTGAAAAGCGATGTCTTAATAGCTTATGTTCACCATAGCTCTAACCTTTAAGGACTTTAAAAAGGGCTTTACATAAATCCTCAAAAGAAAAAGACTTATGAGATGGGAACCACAGGTACCTCATAGTGGAGGAAATTTAGACTCAGAAAGTAAGTTGACTTACCCGTGGTCATACAGAAAGCAAGGGTCAGGGGTAGGATTTGGATTGAAGTCTCCCCTGATGCCAAGTACATGCTTCTTCCCAGTACTACACATTATCTTCTCATATGAACTATGAGGTCTTGACAGTCGCTAGAATTTTATCTACTGAAGTCCATATTTAATACCTTTCATGAGATGTTCATTTTCCAAGTTTGATGATTTTTTTTCTTGTGTATAGTCTTTTATGGAAAATCTCTCAAGTTGTCTGAAAGTTGACTACATATTAAAGTTTACCACCTTCTAAGTTAAACCGTAATTCCAGATTTTACTATAATATTCCATTCTGGATCATAATGACTCACCATGGTCTTAGAGTCATTTTTCTAGTAGCAGAGATGGATTTATGCCAATCCATCCACACTCCCACCCAGTTATTCTTCCTAGCACCCAAGGGAAACTCTGCAAAGAATGCTGTACAGACCTGGATAGGGAGTCTGTGTTCTGAGAACACAGGGATTGTTGAACCTTCGACCACATTTTCATTAGCACTATACTAAACAACTTCACTAAGTGAACCCAAATCTTTTAAGTGTAATAATTTGCTATTTGCATTTGTAATATTTCCTTTAAAATTAGGCCTCTTTATAGATAGATGACAACTTACAGGCCATGTATTCATGAGTGCATAGAAGGAGGATGACGGTTCTCTTTCAAAATCTGAATTTCTGATAGTTATAATAGGCCTTATGTTCTTTTAAGGAAATGCAATATGTAAGTTCTTAACTAATAAAACTAAAATTCTGTAGGTAAATAAGCCACAAATATAAAAGTGACAGCGAAAGAAAACAAACTGTTACTCAGTTGGCACCAAATTTTTGTGTATATTGGCCGTTTGTTTCCTGCCTATGAATTTTTTTCCCCAAAACTTCCAAAAATCAGCTAATAAAACCATGGCAAATGATGCAGATGAGCTGGAGTGGAGCTGATATTACAGCTCAAGAGCTCTTTGGTTTTAGAAATTGGAATTTTCAGCCCACTGACTCACATACAACATAGGACATTTTCCCATATTTTCTCCTTTCTGGACAGCAGAATTTGTCAGTTTGCAAAATAGCTAATCTCATAGACACATGCCACTTGCCAAAGCAAGAAATGGTTCATCGCATTTACATTTGGAAGAAACCTTTGAGATCCAATTCTATAATTTTAGAGATGAGAGAGGTTGGATGACTTGAAAAATCACACAACAGAGTCAGGATTTGAACCCAACTCTTCTGAATCCAAATTCTGTGTTCTTGTCATTGTACCATAGCCCTTTTGTCCAATTTGCTTTGGAAAACAGCTCTTCATTTTGCTTTGGTTTTTTTTTTCCTATCTGGCTTCCATGGGAAATTGAAAGACCACTTTTGAGTTATTTGGGATAATTCTTTTGTGTCAGCAATGATGCTATAGTGAAATATGATGCCATTGAGATTTCATGTTTAAATTACTCCTCATTTAAAAAACTTCTTTGAAGTCCCAAACTAAGACTACAAACTTTCTGAACCAGGAGTTTGTTAAACTCACTCTGAGTACAGATCTCCTCTTCATTAGCTAAAACCTCAATGCTTTTCAATGGCAGGGTCATTTTTAGAGGCCTGTATGTCAAACATAAATATGACTATGTCTGAATGACAGTGATGAATATACATACATTACTTCTCTCCATAGGCCACTTGATATATACAACAATTTCAGTCCATGTTTCTTAATGTTCAAAGCATCTTAATCTTTTAAGAAGGAAATCGCTCTGGAGGAGCTATCATCAGCTTAGAGGGAGGTGTCTTGGGGGCCTTGCTGAGCCAGACAACACTTAAAGGGGCTTCTTCCTCTCTCAGAATGGTACGTAGCAAAAACTGGACTAGATGATGTATCACTAGGGTCCTTCCTTACAGTTCTAACATCCTATGACCTTATGGAACTCAGTCACACAAATTGCAAATGAAATCTCAGTTCCTCAGAGGACTCTTAAGTTGCCAAGATGCCATTCTTGGCCACTTTAAGAAAATACTTAATTTTTCTATTTAACCTTAAAACATCCCACGTACATCTTGTAACCTTAGGTTGCCATAGCTTCCTCATCAGTGAAATGGGTAGGTTGGGATAAATGATCACCAAGGCCCTTTCCAACACTAGATGATTCTTTGTCTCTCTATTAAATTATTTTTTCCAGGACCTTTATATCACACCTACTGTACCCAGTAGATGTGGCTAAAGATGGCTTCACAGCTGCCCATTCTAATAACCAAACAATTACCAACTGAGTCATTTCCTGGAAGGGCTATTGTATTGTGCCATCTCCCTCTGTTTTTGTCAAGCAGACTTCACCATAATACCTGGCCAGTCAATAACCATTTATTAAGTGTCTACTATGTGTCACACACTGCATTAAACAGCGAGAATGCAAAAAGAGGCAAAAGATAGTCTGTGGCCTAAAGGAGCTTACACAAGCAAATAAAGAAGGAATAATTCAAAGCAGGAAGGCACTAGAATTAAGAGAGGTTGGGAAAAGCTTCCTGTAGAAGATAGGATTTTAGTTGAGACTTGAAGAAAGCCAGAGATAGATGCCAGGAGGTGGAGATTAGGAGGTGTGGGGGAAAAACAGAGAAAGTGCCCAGAGATGAGAGATGGAGTCTTGTTCTTGGAATAGCCAGAAGGCCAGTGTCATTGGAGCAAAGACTATGCAGCAGGAAGTAAGGGGTAAAATGATTGGAAAAATAGGGAGGTGGGGTGGGCTAGGTTATGAAGGACTTTGAACATCAAACAGAGGTGAATGGAGGATAGACTGGAGTGGGAAGAGACTTGAGGCATATTAGCAAGTTGGAACAATGAGCTGAAAATAACAAGATGAAACTTAACAGGGATAAATGTAAAGTCTTGAACACTGGTTCAAAAAATCAAAAGTCTAAGTACATAATGAAGAAGATCTGTCCTAATAATCTGTCCTAGCTCATGTGGAAAAGGCTAAGAGATTTAACTTGACTGAAAGTAAGCTCATTGTGATCCACTGCTAACTTGTTGCCTTTAAGGAAAGGCTTTACTAATACAAGTAAAGGTGACAATCTTCAATCTTCCAAGATGACAATCTCTGTTCTCTGAACTAGTTAGCACATACATGGAAGATTTTGTGCAGTTCTAGCTAGCATTTTAAGACAAACATTGATAAACTGGAGTATGTTACAAGGATGATGAAAGGCTTGGAAATCATGGTGTATGAGAAGCAATTAAAATAACTGAAGAGGTTTTCCTATCCTTGAAAAGAGAAGCAGAGCATGATACTTGTCTTTATGTGTGTGAAGGGCGGTGATATAGAAGAGGGATCCTATGAAGCTCAGGAAGAAAGAAGTAGGGTAACTTAAAAAGTTAGTAGATGAGAAGCTCATTAGGGACAGGAACTATCTTCTTTTTTGTCCTTGTAGCTTCCATGCCTGACTGATCAAAGTTTGAGTAGGCAGATTTTAGCTGAACAGAAGGAAGAACCTTGTCACAATGAAAGCTAGTCAGAAAAGGAATGGATTGCTTTTGGAGATAGAGGGGTACAAGCAAAGGCTGTCAGGGATGTCGGAGGGGGATTCCTGAATCAGGTGGACTCAAAGGTCTTTTTCAACTCCAAGATTCTATGGGTCCAAGAAGAATATGAGCAGAAGCTTTTCATATCTGCCATAGTTGATTTTAAAACAATCTTAAATTCAGTAAGATGCAGCACAATAATACACATCAGTCATGATAATTCAAATTTTCAGAGGATACACTTGAGGGAAAAAACACTTGAATCTTACTTGTTAGAACCTGCTTCTCCTCTTATGTTCCCTGCATACTCTATTCAGAACAAGTAGGTGAACTTATCTTTATCTAATTGATCCGTTTCCCAAGGCATATAAATTAGGCTAAATTCAAAGGGTTTTAGAAACATTTATTATTGATTTGATCACACCCTATGGAGCAACTAATAAGTGCTTTGTTTTCAAGTAAGGGAGGAGGAGCTAGGGAAAACGAAAAAGACCTCATGTCATAAAGGACGGAGACTTAATAGATAGTTAAGAAGTCCTTACACAACCCAGTAAGCCACAGCTACCCTTTCTCTAACCCTGAATACTGGTTTTAATGAGCCATTTTTTAAAATTTGTGTTTTTTTTTAATTGTGAAGAAGTTAACGACATAAATGAGAGCTAGATAAGATGTGTAAGACCCAGCTGTGGTGGAGGAGACAGACAGACACACAGACACACAGAGAGAAACAGACTCAGAGAGAGCCAGAGAGAGAGAATGCAC
Organism: Phascolarctos cinereus; assembly: GCF_003287225.1. Taxonomy (NCBI): domain Eukaryota; kingdom Metazoa; phylum Chordata; class Mammalia; order Diprotodontia; family Phascolarctidae; genus Phascolarctos; species Phascolarctos cinereus. The sequence goes on along the minus strand of NW_027555847.1, from coordinate 395,297,575 downwards.
AAAATTGATTGGTTTTCAACATCTCTCTATCACCCTTGGACAATATGTTATCCACAGAAAAGAAGCAGATAATATTTTAATTCTGCCAAAAATAAGAATGGGTAAATGTGTTAAGATAAGTTTATAGATGGAGAAAAATATTGAGAAATAGTATATAGGTATGCCCCCTAAATATTAAGAACATTTTCGTAGTTGTTAGCTTTTAAAATGTTATCATCTTTTGCAAATATTTAGTTTAGCAAGATTTTGTGTTCCTTATGTTGAAGTGGTATATTATACACAGAATAAGATTTGTGCTTAATACGTTCTACCACTTTCAATATGTGATTTGATAAATTAGATGTGTGTGTATACATACACATATATTCATACACAGATGCACACACATACGCACATACCTAGTCTAACCATACACACACACACACACACACACACACACACACACACACATATACAGACACACTCCCAATATATCACATTCTAACTTCAGTTTCAGAGAACTACACTAGTGTTATGCCCACAGCAGCAAATGACTTTAAATGACTGATAAGTATACAAATAAACATACACAGAGACTAGAAGGATGATTGTCCTTTTGAAAGCTGCTAGTGTGTCAGCCAACACTTGTCTTAAATGATTTAGGTTCAGACTCATTTATGGGAAGAGGGTAGGACTAAATGCTCTGGAGATCAGTTTCATCAGCACCGTCTTGCAATTCCATTAAGTATCATGCCATAAAATCCACTGGAGACTTTGGGGAGGTATGGTGGGGGTGGGGGAAAGGGGGAAGGGCTGAGTTACTTGGTTTGGCAGTCCACATTGATCACACTAATGGGGGGACTGCCAAACAGTCATTTCATTCTGCCTGGGGACAAAAATTTGGTGGGTCCTGTTTACCAGATGTTGTCTCCACACATGAACAAATCTGCTGACCCCATTGTGCCTGCCATCCACTTGGGCCATACAATCTGGGCTCATGAATGAATTCAAGCCAACTATATTTTTCAGTTGAGCCTAATCTGGCCATAATTGTATGAGCCACGTTTTATGCTCAATAGATACTCCCTGAAAGCAGACTGGCATGTGAAAAACATCAAAGAACCACCTCCCCTTTCATTTTCTATAAATGAATTTTCCTACCTACTTCCAGGCAAATGCAGAGGTGAGGCTCTGATAAAACTCAGATAGCATAATAACATCTGACGTTAATCTAGTACTTTACATGTGTAATCTTATTTGAACTTTACAACAACCCTGTGAAGTATGGGGATTTATTATCATCATTTTTGTGGATGAGGAAATTGAGGGTCAGAGAGATTAAACAACTTGTCCATGGTCACACAGTTTGGAAGCAACAGAATCTGAACTCGGCACCTGAATTTTGAGTATTCCATATATCAATCAATCAATCAATAAGCATTTATTAAATGTCTAAAGGGAACATAGAGGCTGAAAATGAAACAATCCTTGCTCTCAAGGAGCTTATACTCTACCACAAGACCACGATGCCCCTACCAAAGGGGAAATCCCCTTGGCTTTAGAAAATGCTTTTCTATACCCCAAACATCTATCATTGCCTGGAGACCAAGACGCTTCATTACATCTAAATCAGGGGTCCTGAACTTTTTTTATGTCATGGACCCCCTTTTCAGTCTGGTGAAGCCTGTGTATGGACTCCTCAAATGCATACAATGAAATACAGATTACAAAGGAAATTAAAATCATGTTGAAATACAGTCATCAATTTTTTTTTAAGTATGTTCACAGACCACATAGGTTAAGAACTCTTGAAACTGTGTATTTCAAAGGGAGGGTGAGAAGGACAATGAGAAGAATAAAGAAGAGAGACAAAAAGGTCCAGTTACACTTCACGGAACAAGGAAACCCCCATGGAATGATCCATGACTGTGAATGCATTTCCAATACATGTTAGAGCTTAATCAAAGGTTCTGTCCAAAATCTAGCCATGCCAACCAGAAATCTCCATTAACCTAGACCCATGACTCTTCCCTTCTCTTCCAGGGAACATGCTCTCTTTGATCAGAAAGAAGAGGTAAAGTAGGCAACAACTGAAGGTTTTGCTCCGCTAAATGTCTTCAGGTAAAATGCTAGGCACTGGCATTCTTACTGTGATTTAAATACAAAAAAGGCATTTTTGTTTTCCAATTTACAGGTAAAAACCTAGTGACTCAGTTTACTTGTGAGGCTGTATCTCTCTATACTTCCACAAATGTCTTAAATCTTCTTACCCCCACAAATGGAAAGCAGTATTTTGGAAAAACTGTTACTCTGAATCACCAGGTATAGATACTTTATCCTTCTGAGGCACAATTTCACACTAGGAACCAGCTCCCTCCCTGTTACTTCTAAGTACAATACTATGGTTCCAAGTAAGGGTGTAAGAAGAATAATCTCTAGAAGAAGCCAGAGCACCAGCATGAGCTTATCATTAGAAAGGAATCAAGTGGATAGAATCCCCCTGCCCTGTTAGGCAGCTGCTGAAGCTAGGCGGGATGGATGGTGGAGTGTCTCACCTGTTTGTCTCTCGACCTGTGCTCCCCGACTCCAAACCTCTCTCCTTCGTCCAAGCCTTTACGGTTGCCCACGTAGGAGTTCACCACAAAGCTGTCCCCTGTAACACCCAATCAGCACGGGACACACGGAAAACAGACAACCCAAAGGAAAGGGGGGAAGCAAACTATTAATGAAAGCAAAACCACACACTTTCGAGCGGTTACAAGATGAGCTTCCAGTGACAAGTCAGAGGCAGGAGGCAACCGGACCTCCGACTCTCACTCTGCGGGTTCGCACTGGATTGGGGGATGTTCGGAGGGGGGTCGTATGGGCGGGGAAATCTGGGAGACAGCCTGCCCGGGAGACGCAGCCAGGAAGGGCTCACGCAGTTTAAAGTGAGGTCCCAAGGTAGCTAGCAGCCTTTCCCCGCCACAGTTTAACTATTTCCCAAACCGCTCTCCAACCCCAACTGAGAGGAGGGAGATATACAGAATCCCGTCTCTTCCAAGAGAGGAAAATCACTAGTCTTTGAGATTCCCATATCAAAGTGAGATCAAAGCTTTTCCCTCCGGGGGTAGGAAAAGTAAGATTTGCAGTCGCCTGAGACGACTCACCCCAAAGGCTCAGGAGGAGATACCCAGGGTTACTTATTAACCTCCTCCTAAACCTCCCAGGTCAGTAAGCCAAGCAGACACCAACCATCAAGGCTGCGGGGAGAGCAGCATCTTCTCCCCAGGACCTAAGGCAGCATCCTCATCCCTCCTCCCGAACACCCAGATGGAAGCAGAGCGACGGGACAAAGCTCTGACCCGTCTAGCACCCAGCAGGCCCGCTCCAAGCAATCCGAAGCAAGCGCCCCTGTCGGATCGCCAATCCATCCACCCTCCCACCCCAGCTCCCTCTTTCCTCTCACCTTCTGGGTTTTCTCTTCTCTTGCATGCTGCTGTAGCCAGTTGGCAAAGGCAGAGTAGAAGAGAGGAAGAGAGACGGGAGGTGAGGAGCCGGGCGGAGGGAGAGAAGGGAAAAGGGGGAAAACACAGTTGAGATGTCTATTTTTCAACCCGCAAAAGGATGCAACATCCAGATGTAAAGCGCTCACTTCAAGCTGCTCTCCCTCCCTCCTTAACACCCCAATCCCATGACCCCTATCCCCTGCTCGATTCCCAAATGCAGCAAGAACTCCAGCTCTTACCGTGTTTGGACTGAAATTTCCCCATTCCGCTCTCCACACACTCTTCTCTTGCCAATGCAGCCCGTTCAATTCGTCCTCTTCTTGCGGGAGCCTCTTCTTCCCCCAGGGTTCCCACCCTTCCCACCCACCCACCCCCAGCTCTTCTTCGGGAGTCTGCAGCCGCTACCGCTGGCCCAGACGCAGATACCCGGCTCGGGACAAGGCGATCATTCAGGTGCAGATTTGTAATCCAAAAACCAGAGGGGAAACCCGAAAGATCCACATGGAATCCGCGCAAGGAAAGCGACCGTGCGCAGCAGCCTCTTCCGTGGCCAGTCTTTCTCTCGCTCGCTAGCTTGCTCACTCCCCACGCTCAGCTCAGTCCCGGGTCCTAGGTCTTTGGGAAGGTGGGAGCGAATGAAAGAGGAGAGCAGTAAAGGTCTTTCACCTAGAGACAATACACAATTAAGGATGCAGAATGCACCCAGAGATGGGAAGGCGGGAGCGAAAAGCAGCCCCTCTCCCGGCAAGCACGGCAGGGGTGGCGTGGATGCAGATGCGCCAGCGCCAGCAGCAGCAGCAGCAGCAGCAGCGACAACAGCAGCAGCAGAAGCAGCGATTGCAGAAACGTGAGAGCAGCAGGGGAAGGCAGGAGCGACCGGAGCCTCCCCAAAAGGTTGCGGAGGGGCGGCGCAGAGAGACACAGGAAAAAGAAAAAAATAAAATAAAAGGTGCAAGGAAGGGGAAAGAAGGAGGAAGAAAAGGAGGAGGAGGAATAAGAGAAGCAAGAGGAAAAGAGGAAGAAGCTCCAGTTGCAACTGCGGCAGCGTGTGCGGGCCCCCAGCTGCACTCTGAGAGCGCGCGCCGGGAGGTTGGGGGTTTAATCGCAGCGCTGCGCAGCGCCTCTGGCGGCGGCAGACTGCACTGCGTGCAGAGACCGACTCGGGCTCTCCAGGCTTTTAAAAAGCTGTCTGCCGAACATGGTGGCTGCCCAGGAGGCTGGCTGTTCACTCCAGGGGGTCTCAGAAGACCCAGGGAGCTAATTCTCCCTCTCTCAGCTTCAATGGACAAGAAAAGATGCACATTCTGCGGGGAGCCAGAACAATAAGCCTGTTCTTCCAAGATCATTTTCATTTTTGCCCCCAAATGGTATTACAGAGTCCTAAGAAATCTACAGGCGCTAAAGCTGTGTCTGCAGACAGCATTTGACAATGATTCCTGAATTCATTAGTGTTGACAGCCCAATCGAAAAATCTTAGCCAAAAGATGGACATTATGACCCAAATCACACAATTTGTGGTGCACACTGATCCAATTACCTTAATTAACAAGATGTCCCTTTGTTTTGTACTTTAAAAATATTATATTTTCATATAGCATATTTTGTATACAGATATGCATTTATTTATATTTACACACTTACATACGGCAGTATATGCATAGGTATAAAAATAATAATGCTTTAACCTCATGAGCTATTATCAAGACATCTAATCTCTCTGGGTCTCAGTTTCCCCTATCTGCAAAATGGAGGGAGGGGAGAGAGTAGAGACTGTCTGTCCCTAAATCTATGCTCCTATGATTTTGCCAAATGAGATAATGTAAGTAAACGTGTTTTGCCTACATGAAGGAACTATATGAATATCAGCTCTTATTATTATTCTTTCTGTTAACATATTTCACATAGTCCAAACCAATTTCAGGATTCACATACTCAGAACATTAGAGCTGGAAGGAGCCTTAGAAATCATCTAGTCCAATAGCTTCATCCTTAAATGAAGACTGTGAGGTTAAAAGTATCTATAACTGAAGTCCTACAATTAGCTAACAGAGCTAGTGGTGAAATAAATCCAGGTTTCCTTACTCTTTCAACTCTGCCTCCCCTGTAGGAGAAGAGAAGGAAGGAAAGATATGTAATAAGTCTTGAAAATTTTCCTCTGGAAAAAAAAAAGATGTAAATAGTTTGTAGTTAAGAGATAAATTCCCCTGACAACCTAGTTAACCCAAGTAACCCCTAATTCAACTCCCTGGTAACTGGATTCAAGAGATCATCACACTTGTATGGTTGTTTCTTCATCCTCTTCATGCTCCCACATAAAAGGGGGAGACCAGAGAAATTGCCCAGGATTTGGTTACAATATTATGCCTCCAAATCCTTTTTTTGCTTTCCTGGAATTAAGCCCTGTAACCTGGATCTCGCTGTCAGAAACAGCCACATGCTACGGATGACATTTTCTGTATGCACACACATGAACCAGTAGAGGTCATCACATACCTCAGTAAGTAAACAGGCAAGATTTGGAAGAGATCCTCCTTTGCCTTTGAGAATAGCTCCATAAAGGGATTTTCTGCTGCACAGCTCAGTATGCTGTCCCTGGGAGAATATTTACATTGATGACCATTGAAGTGAAGATTAACGATCCACTACCAGCTTGAGTAAATCATTTGGAGAGGTCTGATCCTTTCCCAGCTCTCTCTTCTCTCCATCATCTTCGATTTCTCTCTCTGCCCTGGTTCCTTTCTACCTTCGCACATATACAATACTCTCCTATACTGAAAAAAAAATCTTCCATTGACCCCATTGTCCCTCTCACCCCAAGCCGCCATCCTATCTCTTGCCTTCCTCCAAGTGACCTTAATTTTGTCACCCCCTCCTTTTTACTTTTTAAAATCACTCCTCTGTAGCTTCCATTAATCTGAAATTATTTACTTGTTGGTAAACCTGAGCAAACTGTTCTATCTTTTCTCAGTCCTCAAGTTTTCCTTGATCTCTCAGCAGTAACTGCTCCTGATGATGACTCTCTCCTTAAACTCTCCCTGGGCTTCCCCATGTTAAATTACCCTAATTTTCCTACTCCTATGATCTTTCCATGCCCATTTGCCTCTCTAGACTCTTTTCTTTTTCCCCACAGTCCGACACAACTTCCATCCCCTCCCAACACTAAGCTGAATTCTTGATCCTTTCTTTTCTCTGTACAATCTATTTCCTGGAGAAATCATCCTTGCTCATAGCTTCAATCATATCTATCTTACTGGCTCTTAAATCTGTACCTCCAGTCATTACTTCTCAGTTAAGCTCCGGTTCTGTGATTCCGACTGTCTATAGGACATTAACACTGGTATTTCATACTGTAATCTGAAATTCATTAGATCCAAAGCTGAATTTTTTTCCCCTATAAACCTGCTCTCTCACTCCCTGTGTCTAAATCTCTCATTCCCAATGTCCAAATCCCTTTCATCAGCAACACTATTTCCCTACTCATCCAAGTTTAACATCTTGAAGTTATTCATTCTTTTAGCTAACAACCCTTTTTAAGCATTGTAGGAGGACACACACACACACACACACACACACACACACACACACACACACACACAAGTTATAGAAATAGTCCCTGTCCACAAAGAGCTTGCAGTCTTAAGTGGGAGGGCAAGATATGCACATGGATGAAAGTAGTAAACAAGGCAATATTTTATGTACTTTATTAGTCAATTGACAAGTATTTCCCCAGTGCCTACTATGTTATGAGCTAGGCACTTTGAAGAAAAAAGCTGCCCAGTGTAGGGCACTGACTTCAGCCCCTGGGAACTCTAAAGAACAGTGCTACAATTATGTGTCATACTTCTGAAACAGAACCTCAGGGGCCAAGAGAATTCAAGTTCATCTCCATGGCTAATCAGAGCACAGCCCTAATGAGGCCAAGGTCACGAGTTCAATCCCTGTATAGGTCAATTAACTTTTCTGTCTTCTGTGGCAACAGACTTGCACCCTTGCATACCAGTTCATCGTCTCCTAAACGTCGGAAATTTAGAGTATGAGGTATCCAGGACTGAGAGAAGAGTTACTTAGAAAAAATGAGGCAAATCTCATAAGATGAAAAGAAATAGAAATAAAGGCAAAAGACCAACGCTTAATTTTAGAAAACAGAATGCACAAGTAGAGAACCAGGGAAGTATGGCTACACAACAGTTGATGAGAAAAAAGAGCTTGGATTTTTGGTGGACTGAAAACCCAATGAGTCAACAGTGTGACATGGAAGCCCCTCTCTCCTTCCACCCTCACCCCAAAGCTGATGCAGTTTTAGACCTAGGTCATGCAGAAGGAAGTGTGTGTGTGTGTGTGTGTGTTGTGCCTGTGTCAGATTATATATGGAGTATTGTGTTCAGTTCTGGTTACATTTTAGGAAACACAATGCCAAGCTAGAGTGTGTCCATGGGAGGGTGACCAGGATAGTTAGGGAATGGGAGACCATACCATTATGAGAATTGACTGAAAGGACAGTTAGCCTGGAGAAGAGAAGATTTGAGGAGAGGGGACAAGGAGAATCTGACAGTGTATCCAGGGAGCTGAAGGTTGTGTGATGAATGATGACAGGACTCTTTCTTTGTGGTCCTGGGAGGTCAGAATTAGGAACAATTGCTGGAAGTTGAAAATAGGCAAATTTAGGCCTGATGAGAGAAAACATCATAATAATTAGAGCTGTCTCAAAGTAGAATGGGGTATCTAAGGCAAGTAGAAGCAAATCCCCTCATTTGGGGGGGGGTGAATTTCATTCCATATGCAGAGACTGGGACCTTAGAAACCCATGAGGCACCTGCTGAAGAAGTTACCACTACCCTTTCCCCTTCCCCCAAGAAGCTGGACCATTTGGTAAGCTTCTTATTTAACCTAATGATACTGAATAATTAATTGCTAAAGTCAGTAGTTTCTTCACTTCGGGCATCAAAGAAGTTTGATTATTATTGGGGGTTAAGGGTAGAGTGGTAACCCTTGCAAAACATATATGCTTTTAGGAACAAGGCTAAATGAGGACTTGAAGCCAACCTCCCCCAAACCCTCTAACTTTAATTCTTCAAAGTATCATGTTCTGGAAAAGACCTTGAGATCATCTAATGCTATTTGTTCATTTTGCAAGAGGAGGAAATTAAAGCCCCAGGGAGGGGAGTGTCTTGTCCAGTATCTCAGAGGAAGGCTCCTTCAGCTTTTTTTGATGCTGAATCTTGCTGAGATGGAGCTGGAGGTTCAAAAGCTCGGTCTGTCAGAGCTGGAAGGAACCTCAGAAACCACCTTGTACGATTCCTCTCAATTCACAGATGAGGAAACACAGCCCCAGCGCTAGTGTCAAAGTGGAGGCTAGAATTCAGTTCTTTTAACTCTTAGGCCAGGGTCTGTTAGCCAAATTGTGGAAATTTGGCTGGGAGTTGGGGGTGGGGTGCGGGTAGCATTAGCCTTTCTGTAGCAGAAGTCCCTGGTCTAATGGTTCAGAATAAGCAGTTAATTAGATGAGTTGGGGGAGGGGTTCAGTCTTTCCAGGCCTGCCCAAGCTCATAACTCCCTCTCTGACCCCCAAACCTGGGAAAGTTTAAGAAGTTTGGGAGGGTGCTCTTCTTTGTCTCCTCCTTTTCCTATTTTGTGCCACCAGAGTAACCCCCCAGTCCCCACTTCCACCAACCCCCGGTCATGGGGCTGGAGATGCTGAGTGGTAGGTGACAGTGGAGAAGAACTTTTTGCTTGAAAGCATTCCCACCTCCTAGGTTAACCTTGGTGAAGAGCACTTCCTTCTGAAGCCAATTCCAAGCCCCCACCTTTATCCCCCCTCTCCCCATTAATCTTGGGAAACTTTGAGAAGTCTGGGAAGGCAAAACTTCAGGGGAAAGACAAGGGCTCTGGAGGTTGTAGTGACTCAAGGAAGCCTCAATCTTCCACCAGGCATGAAAGAGTCGTTTCCCTCCCCTGCCCCCTTCCTCTTCCATCCCTGACTCTATGCTCCCAGCCAAACACCAAACAGCAGGCTCTGTCCCCGCCCCACTCCTAGACCCTCTCCACCACTCTGTCTCTCCCACCCTGCCTTCTTTTTCAGAGGAATAGAATCACTCTGCAAGTGGCTCTGGGTCTAATTCACTGGCAATTGTCTGCCCTTGGGCAAAGTCCCCATTAGCTCTACCTTAGTTACTTCTCTGGACACGTGAAGATTTTGCTGTTAGGATTCCGTTCAGGATGAGGATTTCAGAGATCAAAGCTAACCAGAATCCAAATGAAAATTACGTTTGCCATACTCTGGGTGTACATCAACTCCTGCCCTATTGGGATGAGGGCAAAAGAATTGGCTTCAGTCAGTCAATCAATCAATCAATAAGTAGTTAAGGGGAGCTGTGGAGAGAATACTGGGCCTAGAGTCAAGAATACCTAAGTTCAAATCTGGCCTCATATACTTACTAGCAGATGGACCTCAGGCAAGTCACTTAACCTCTCTTAGCTTCAGTTTCCTCACCAGTAAAATGGTCATAATAATAATAGAACCTTCCTCCCAGGGTTGTTATGAGGATCCAATGAGATAATTTTTATGAAGTGCTTAGCATGATGCCTGACACATAGTATAAATCATTAAACATTTATTAATTGCCTACTATGTCAGTCAGTAAACATTTAATAAGTGCCTACTATATGTCAGGCACTGTGCCAAGTGCTAGGGATACAAAATGACTTAAAAGACAGTCTCTGTCCTCAAGGAGCTCATAGTCTAAAGGGAGGAGACAAGTAAATAATTATGTACAATTAAGCTACATACAAGATAAGTAGAAAATAATTAAGAAAAGGAAGATACTAGAATTTAGAGGGGTGGGAAAGGCTTCCTGTAGAAGATGGGATTTTAGTTGGGACTTAAAGGAAGCCAAGGAGGTCACCTCCTCCAAGGAGGGGAATTCCAAACATGGGGGACAGCTAGAGAAAATGTCTAGAGTCAAGAGATAGAGTGTCTTGTTAGTGAAACAGCCAGGAGGCCAGCGTCAGTGGACTAAACAGTACTTGGCAGGGAGTAAGGTGTAAGAAGACTTGGAAAAGCGGGACGGGGCTAGGTGATGATATGCTTTGAATGCCAAACACAGGTGGCGATGGGGATCACTGGAGTTTGTAGAGTGGAAGGGTGACATTGTTGAATCTGTGCTTTAGGAAAATCACTTGGGTGATTTTCTGTGTGCTAGACACTATGATAAAAGTAGAAAATACAACCCACAAAAAAGAAATTATCTTGTGCTTTCAGGGAGGTGATATTCTATTAGAAGGGACAATAAATACAAATGAATATGTACAGAATCAATACAAAATGAATCCAAAGTAGTTAGGGAGGGAAGTAGTGAATCAGGAAAGACTTTATGCAGAAGGTGGTACTTTCGCTGCATCCAGAAGGAAGTGAAGAATTCTATGGAGTGGAGGAGGGAAGCCATTCCAAGTAGAAGAAACAGCCAGTACAAAAGTTCAGAGGTGCAAGATTGCATGGGTTGTGTGAGCAACTTCAGAAAGACTGAATATTTGAGGAAAGGGATGATTAAAGGGACAATTTATCGGAGAAGATGGGAGGGGATGGGATCAAGAGCGCATGGAGATGAGTTGGTCTTGACAAGAAGGGCCACCTCACTATTAGAGACTATAGAGAAGGAGGAGAAAGTGAGAGTGGGGTGATTTCAAGGATTTGAGATGCAGAGAATGGAAGAAGAGGCAACTTAAAACCAACTGTCTCATTTTCTCAGTAAAGTAAGAGGGAATGTTTGCAACTGAGTGGCTGAGAAGATATGGGAGTCTGGAGGAAGGTAGAGTTGACTTGAAACAGCTTTTGTGTGAAGTGGGATAGTAAATAATATCCCCAGCATGGCACTCTAGCTGCCCCAGTTAGTGAGAATTAAAAGAATTTCCTATGTGCAGTAAGAGCCCAGTTGAAGTTTGATAATACAAATTTGTAGTATATCCATTGAACTTGGTTGTGTGGCTTTCCTGAGCTCCATCTAGCAACATATGAGTTGATTTGGAGGAAGCAGCTAGCAGAAATAATCCAGGATTGGGGTTTGCTAAGGGATGAGTAACACCAGGACAAGACGGCAAGAGACCCAAGTTCAAGTCTTGGCTGTGCAACTGGAATCTTAGGCAAAACCTTTATTTTCTTGGGCCTCAGTTTCTAGGACTAAACAACATCTAAGTTTCTTTCCAGCCTTGAAACTGGCCTTTCAGGACTCAATTGCTAAGTATCTAATCTCCCAGACACACAACTCAATACTCTTGTTGCTTCTATTCTCTGCTTCATGGTGTTTGGGGGAGAACAGGCTGATGCTACCCTCAGCCATCACAAGATCCAGAAAGGTGGGGGCTCCAGTCAGTCGGTTCTGTCAGAAAAACGTCTACCTCCTCCTCTCCTTGTACCTCACTGTCGCAGGATCCCAAACTACTAACTCAGAAATCGACTCATTAGGAATTCAAAGGTGAAGCTCACCTTTCAGATCATCCAGGATATGTCACATCGCCTCATATTGTAGTTAGAACAAAAATAAGTATACTTAAAATTGAAAGCATTATGATACATACGATGACAAATAGTATACAATATATCAAATGCTACCACCATGCCAAGCCACCTCTTTGCACATTTTTACACCCAGACCTCAAGAAGTTTGGTTTAAAAGTTCTGGGTTTCTGGTGGAAGGGCTTCTCAATCTATGGACATAGGGTTAGGTGTGGTAAGATTTGTAGATGCAGTAAGTATCTACTATGTGCCAGGCACTGTGCTAAGTGCTGAAGATACAAAAGCAATAAACAAACAAACAATAAATAAGCTCTATTCATCATCTGACACCAGCAGAAATGTGGAGCCCTCTGGAAGACACTGTATTCCTGACCACATTCTCTAGTACTGGGTGCTCTTCCTCTTATATCACCTGACATAGTTGGCCAGAAACAACAGTGTACTTCTTGTTCTACAGACCTGTTCTTACCAATTTCAGACCTTCCCATTGTCTCCATCTCTCAGTGATTCTTCCTCTTCTGGGGTTCATTCTATGCGTCACAGCTCCCTATCTGGATCCTTGTATAATAAGCTAGTACTTCAGATTCAAGACTGGAATGAAATAAGATGCCTTTGTCTCATTTGGCAATTAACAAACATTTAGCCGCTAACAATAGCTAACATTTAGCAATTAGCAAAAGGAGCTTCACCTAGTCATAGCATGGAAAGGATGCTCACCAAAGATATAGCCTTGATTCTGTAGAGCACTGATTCTCTGCCTCTGTATTGCCCATGCTGGTCCATGGTCAGAAGGCTAAGGAAACAGCTAGAAGTCTTTATGCTCTTGGCCATTTTTGAGGTCAGGGATCAGGAAGCTCTGGTAATGGCTGAAGCCTTTGTGCCCTGAGCCCATTAAGTCTGGATCACTGTTTCAATATCTTTTAAGGAAAAATTTGCTTAACCTTCATGGAGTGAGGCCTTAGGAAAATCTGGTTCAGCCCTTGTGGCAGAAGCCTAGGAAATATTGCTCCTGTCACAATCTACCACCTCGGTCCCAAATGTCTTCCAGAGGACCTTCTACTACTTAAATGATTTTATGCACAACCTTAACATTGAGGATATTGAAAGCCTATGACAGGCAGCACTGAAGGAACAAAAGAAAGAAAACCTAAAGAAAGCAAAGAGGTCTAATGGTTAAAGAGCTGGCTTTGAAGCTAGGAAGACAAGGGTTCAGGTCCTCAGCTCTGATACACACTGGCTGTAAAACTTTAGGTAAGTTATTTAACTTCTCAGTACTAAATCTTTACTCCTGCCTCCTTTTTTCTGCGGGGGATGGGGAGAGACTATTTCATCTCTCCCATGATGCCATCTCTCCTCAACACAACTGCTTGGTCCTCCAAGTCCTCCTTGGGGAAGAGTTATCTAATGACCTTTGAGGTTTTGGTAGCAATATGGAGGGACACCATCATTTCCAGATTACAGTGAATAAAGTTTTATATTGGGCTTGCCTTTCTCACTGCTCATATCAGTGTCTTCTCTCCTGGGGCCTGTGTTTCTGGCCACTCTCCTACCACTACAGCCCTCCACTCTTGTGGCTGCCAGTGGGCCTCAAGATGCTGCTTGCTGCTCCTGGGGAGTGAGCCACTGTCTGCTGCCACCACCCCTGGTGGCCTGTGCCACTGCCCTCTGTGCTGGACAAGATGTAAGGCCCGGACCATGGCTGTGTTGCCTTCTGCCAGTGTCTCAGGCCAAAGTGTCATGGGTCCTGGCTTGTCTGCCACATTGATGACATCAGAAATAGCCACATGATGGCTCAGGCAACTGCATGGGTTTTTGTTCAGCCAGGCCAGAGCTTGGATTTCTCCATTTCTCAGTGGTCATCTTCTCCAGTAGAGGAAATTCCCCCTACTACCAGTCATCTCCAGCTGTGGGACCAAGGAACTCCTGATATCTTGAATTTAGCAAGCTACTGTCGAGGCATGTCTAGTTCAGGATTGATCATCTATGCTCACAGTGAGACACAAAGCGAAAGGGGTGGTCAGAGACTGTTTTAGGCCAAAACGCATGTTCTGTCTGCTGTGTAGAAGCAGTCACCATTTCTGCCAGGATGGGCAGAAACAGAGGCAGACAGACAGACAGACAGACAGACAGACACACACACACACACACACACACACACACACACATATACACACACACAGAGATGGAGAGAAGAGAGAGTCACAGAGAAACAGAGAGACAGATAAAGAGAGACACAGAGACAGAGATAGAACCAAAAAGACAGAGAAAGTTACAATTCACTGTTCCAGGGTAAGAGTGGAAGCTGTCCCTCTTTTTAAGCATTTTAAACGATAAACGTCCCCCTCCCTCCCCTCTTCTTCCCATCTGGGATGCATTTGTCTATCTCCCTTTCTGGAAAGGTCTCTGGACTTCTGGGAAGGATCAGCCACAGTCCTCTCAGGTGCCTCCGCAGTGTCCTGCATTAAAAGTAACAATAAAGTCTATGTGGTGCAGATCCTAATGGCTTCCCAAATGCCATATAAAAGCAGTTACTTTAGCAAAGTTTTTAGACAATCAATGAATTCCAGTCCCTGGCTGGGGTGGGACTGGCACCCAGACTGACCACAGCTGGTGGGTCTGGAGATCGCTATTACTCCCAGATATAAAGATAATTCCTGTTCCACAAGCAACAGTTACTGCACTTATCATCTTCAGGACATAGTTCTTAAGAGACACAGAGCATCTGTCTCTAGTTGCTAAATGGCCACAGAGAGGTTACTTTACCCTCCCAGGGCAGCGAGGACAATTCTCATCAGCAGCCAACATCACCAGAAGCATCACCAGCCACAGGAACCCCACAGGGCTCACCTTCTTCTGCATTCCCCCTCCTCTACTTCAGAGAGTGTTTTTCATTCCAGTCCTGCCTGCTATCATCAATGTAATTGACTGGGCTAGACTTGAGCCAGGTTGGTGGGTCATGTTCAAGAGCATTATAAGAAGAGACAATTGTGGAACATTTAGCAGTTAACAAAAGGGGCTTTACTTAGCTATAACATGGAAAGATACAGCAGGAATAGTCTCAATTCAGTTGAATGCAGTTTCCCTGGCTCTGTATTGCCTCTGGTGGTCCATAATAGTCAGAAACCTGAAGGAATAACGGGAGCAGCTTGGACCTTTTGGTACTCAGAAGACCAGGAAGCTATGTTAATGGCCAAAGACTTAGTTTCCTGGGCCAATTACGTTTTCAGAGAGTTCAATTTCTTTTAAGAAACAACTTATCTAACATGTATGGGGTAGAGCTTTAGAAAAAGCTCACCCCGGTCAATATTGCGCCTATGGCACACTGATGCAGATGATTGTTGATGATGCTTCATTTTGTTGTCTGGATATTGTTGTCTCTCACAGAGACAAACAGGAAGTCAGGAAGGCTCTCTGTGGCCTCAGTTTCCCACATAAAAGGGGAGGGCTCAAGTATTATGTGGCTGCATGGAATCCAAAGCTTTGTCATTGGCAGGAATGAAAGAAGCCTAACTGGTATACCATGATGCTATCCCATCAGCCCTCACACTAACATTCTTTGCAAAAGGAATGTATCAATGCTTGCAAAACCCCAGTAGGATATGATAGAGTTTGAAGGGTGTTCCTCCCCATGTTGTAGTAACTATTCCCTTTGCTCTCCATTTCTATCTCATTCTGATCACTTGGTGTCTTGGCCTTTGTGTTTCTTGCTTTTGTGTATTAGAATGAGAGCTTTGCCAGCCTAGATGTTTAATCTCACAACAAATAGGTGGTGGAACTGTGCCCCAGTGTCAACAAATGGATGGCAGATGCCTCAAAATAAAGCTCTGCAGAAAGTTGAAATCAGAACTAGTAAGACGTGCCCCTCATATGAGATTCAGTCACCAGTTACTGATTTGAAAACCCCTTTCCCATGTGACTTCTCATGCACATCCAGTTCTGCTGTACCTTCTTGCCAGTACCTGTCCTTCTCTGCTCTCTAAAGCCCCAGTTTCTTATGTCAACAGATTATCTATCATCCTATACTTCATCCTCTCTCATTCTGCCAACAAGCATTTATTAAGTGTCTACTATGTGGGGCAGCTAGTGTGGCACAGTGCATAGAATGCCAAACCTGGAGTCCGGAAGATTCATCTTCCTGAGTTAAATCTGATCTCAGATACTTACTAGCTGTGTGACTCTGGGCAAGTCATATAACCCCATTTGCCTCAGTTTCCTCATCTGTAAAATGAGCTAAAGAAGAAAATGGCAAACCACTCCAGTATGTTTGCCAAGAAAACCCCAAATGGGGTCACAAAGAGTTGGACATGACTGAAAAGTGACTGAACAGCATGTCCCAAGCACTATGTTAAGTACTGAAGATATAAAGAAAGCCCCCCCCCCAAAAAAAAGTCTTTCCATCTTCTGACACTAACAAAAACTTGGAACCTCTGGAAGACATTGCATATCTGACTATATTCTCTAGTGCTGGGTTCTCTTCCTCTTATATCACCTGACATATTTGGCCAGAGATAACAGACCCTCCCCATTGTCTCCATTTCTCAGTGATGCCTCTTGTTTCTGAGGCTCATTCCATGCATCTGCAGCTCCCTGACTGGATCCTTGTTGAAGTCATCTGCCAACCTTTATGCTAATCTCCTTCCTTTTAAAAAGAGTTCAGGAGCTATATTATTGTCCATCTCTGGTCCCTAACCACTGCTGTCACTCTGGTGGTAGCTTTAGCAAGTTGATGATACCTCTAACATAGTGGCCTCCCAATTCATCAACCTTTTCTATTTGCCTGGCTCCAATAGGTAATATTTCACCTTATCTTGCCCAGAACCAGGACTTTATGCCTTTTTCCTGACCATCTCCTCACCATCCTCCCTGTGGTCATCACCCTCATTTCCCCGCTGTGGCATCTTTGGAATTCACCCATGGGTTGCTTAGGTCTTTTAGGTGAGTTTAAAAGCTATTCAGTGGAATTTTTAAAAACAAATTTTCAAGAATTTTATTTTACTATCTTGTTCCAATTAACATATATTTTGGAACAAATATCATGTTCCTCCCTCACCTGAACAACAACAACAACAAAGGAAAATAAAAGCCTCACAACAAATACACCTAGTCAGATGAGGCAATTTCTCTCATTAGCCATGTCAAAAAATGCAGCATTCATTCTGCGTTTTGAGTTGATTATCTCTGTCAGGAAGTGGATAACATCTTCCATCTTCTGTCCTCTGGAATAACGATTTATCATTACATGGTTCAGAATTTTAAAGTCTCTCAAAGTTGTTTTTCTCTATAATGTCGTTTTGTTGTTATTGTTGCTGTCATTTAGTCATGTCTGACTCTTTGTGACCCAATTTATGGGGTTTTCGTGGCAAAAACACTGAAGGGGTTGGCTATTTTTTCTCCAGGGTCTCCATTTTATAGTTGAAGAAACTGAGGCAGAGGTTAAGTGACTTGCCCAGGATCACACAGCCAGTAAGTATCTGAAGCTGGATTTGAATTCAGGTCCCCCTAACTCCAGGCCCAACACGCCACCTACCTGCCCCATAATGTTTGTTTTCATTGTATACATTGTTCTCCTAGTCCTGCTTACTTCACTCTGCATCAGTTCATAGATGCCTTACTAATTTCCTCTAAAACCATACAATTCTTCATTTCTTATGGCACAATAATATTCCATTGCATTTATATACTATAATTTGTTTAGATGTTCCCTGTGGATGGACAACCCCTGCACCCTGTTCCCTTTGTTTTCAGTTTTTTCTGCTACTACAAATATTGATGATGGGTCCTTTTCCTCTTTGATCTCTTTGGAGGTTTAGGCCTACCTATGATAGAATTTTGAGGCAATGATACAATAAAAGAAATATCCTTTTCAAACTTTTTTCCTTAGAAATAATTTTGGCATTGAGTAACAAAAACAGAAATAAGTGCAACTCTCAAAATTCCAAGCATGTGCTTTTGCAAATCGCCTAGCTGCAACGGATGTGTTCTATTCAAATAGGGAGAATCGCTTGTCGCCACTGAAAACCACCTAAGGTGTCAGTAGGTATGTTCAACCAAGACTATTAGTAGCACAAAAGGTTACGTTATCTCAGCCAGGGTGAACCAAATAAACAAAACCACGAATCCATTAGAGAGATATTTGTTAGATCTTCCTGGCTTTTGGCACCTTCCTGTAATGATTTTCAAAGGCAGGGATTGGTAGAAGGACTAATTTCCCCATAAGCAGGGATTATAATTATTCTTTTTCCCTCAAATCAGAGCTAATATAATAGGGATACAGACTAGACCTATAATTTCATTGCCATAGGGACTTTCTGGGGGAGGAAACTGTCTCACTTTTCCATGCTGCCTTTCTCTAATAATCTGCTTTTCTCCAGTTAACTTGGGAATAATTGCCATCATGGTGTAGAAACAGAAACTCTTTTTTTGTGTCCTGGACCCCATCGGTAGTCTGATGAAGCCTAGGAAACCCTTCACAGAATAATGTTTTAAATACATAAGACTGCAAAGGCAACAAATTATATTGAAATAGAGATTTAATTTTGTCCCCCATTCAAGTTCACAGACCCTTTTGAAATCTATCCACAGGACCCAGGTTAAGAAACCCTGTTGTATGGTTGAACAAGTTGTAGAATACAATTGTGATGGAACTCTACTGTGCTATAAGAAATGATGAGCTCAGTGATTTTAGAAAAACATGGATAAACTTGCATGAAATAATGAAGAGCAAAATAAGCAGAACCAAGAGAATGTTGTTTACAGTAATAGCAATGTTGTTTTAAGAACAGCTTTGACTGAATAAGTCATTTTGATTATTATAAATATCTAAATTAACTACAAAAGACCTATGAAGGAAGACACTATCTGCATGCAGAGAAAAAAATGGATAACTAGATGTATAGAATGCTTTTACAGACACACACATTTTATAAAGAACAATTTTGTTTTAATTATATTAGATGACCTCTAAGATCTCTTTCATGTCCAGAATACTAAGTTACTTCTAATGACAGGGACCTAACCAGATAGGCTATTCTTTTTTTAGTCTTATGATAAAGTATGGGTTGGGAAGAAGGGCCTCACGTGATGTACTTACAGAAGACCATGGACAGAAATCATAGAGGATGGACAATCACAGATGGGCTGTGACCTATAGATAAATATTCATGATTGGAAGGAACCACCAAATCCATGAGACCACATTTGAGTATTTGGGTGTGATGAAGTAGATTGCCACTTCACGAAAATTATTTAGTTCACCGAGTTCAGAACAAAAACCTAATGCTCAAGAGCACCAATTAAGAAATTGATAATTTATGGGGGCAGCTAGGTGGCGCAGTGGATAGAGCACCTTCCCTGAAGTCAGGAGGACCTGAGTTCAAATGCGGCCTCAGACCAAACACTTGACACTTACTAGCTGTGTGACCCTGGGCAAGTCACTTAACCCCAATTGCCTAAAAGGAAAAAAAAAATTGATAATTTACTTCAATATGGTCCATAGCTAAGTCAAATAAAAATGTTGTAATGGAACTATTCCTTTTCTGGCTTAGAAAGTGAATGAATGACATAGAACAAAACTAACACTTTTTGATCTGGCAAATAGGACCTGAGGGCTTCCCAGAAGAGACCAGCTACAAAGAAGGGTTTGACACTGACTTAAGTTTTGGTATGGACTATGCAAGGAAGCTCTAACATTCTGTAGTTCTAGATTTCCGTGGTTCTGAGCTTCATAAGAACAGAAAGAAAAAAAACCAAATATATCCAGCTAACTTCCTAGTTCCTTTTAAAAGATTTTCTCTACAGGATTAGATGCTTTGATTTAAAAAAAAAAATTTATTTTGCTTGCATACCACTACTAGGTTTGCATCTCAAAGAGATAAAAAACAAAAAGGAAAAGGACCTATGTGTACCACAATATTTATAGCAGCTCTTTTTGTGGTGCCAAAGAATTGGAAATCAAGGAGATGCTCATCAATTAGGAAACAGCTGAACAAGTTGTGGTATTGGGTTGTGATGGAACACTATTGTGCTATAAGAAATGACAAGCAGGTGCTACCCAAGGACTCTCACTGCATGGCTATTAAGGCTCTGGGTGTTGCTTCTGGATACTTGAACCAAGAGAAAACTCTGGAGTTGCTGTGGACCAAATTTTGCTGGTCCAAGATAGTGTGGAAAATTTCACAATAGGCAAGATATTTTGGGACAAGTAATTTTCTATAAATGCATGGCTTTTCCCGGTCAAGATATATTCTAATTAAGAATAGGATTAAGATACGGACTGATAGGGGCAGCTAGGTGGCACAGTGGATAGAACACCGGCCCTGGAGTCAGGAGGACCTGATTCCATATCTGGCCTCAGACACTTGACATTTACTAGCTGTGTGACCCTGGGCAAGTCACTTAACCCCACTGCCTAGCAAAAAACAAAAAACAACAAAACCAAAACAAAACAACAACACGGAAAGATTTAAGAAGTCTGATCAATGCAGTGACCAGCTACAACTCCAGAGATAGAAAGATGAGAATGCTATTACCCACCTCCTGACAGAGAGGTGATGGACCCAAGGTATACAATGAGATATGGCAAATGTGTGGACTTGTTTTGTTTTACTACTTATTTTTCACAAGGATTGTGCTGTTCCTTTTTTTGCTTGGGGGGGGGACAACTTGGGTGGAGGGGAGAAAGGAGTTAGTGATATTGTAATGGGCCTGAGCAGAAGACCTAGTAAGCTTAGTATGATGAATAAAAAGTTCAAGAGAAATAATTTCTGGGTAATTAATCATTTTTATTAATTATGGCTAGTGAAAAATTAATAAAATGGTCATTTGGCTTTCTCTCATAAACTAAAAACAGCTCCTGGAGAATATTGCTTAAATGATCCTTAAATAGACTTGAAAAAGAAGCTATTCCTGAGAGTGGAAATCAGCTCTGATTGGTTAATCAATGAGGGGTCAGGTATTTTAATGAGGAAGTGGTCAAAAAGTCTTCAGCTCTTCTGCAGAGAACATGACCTGAGTCTTGAGACTCAGCTACCTTCAATAATCTGGGCAAAAGAATCCATCTCTCTACCCAGATCTCACTGGTTGGTTTTCCCCTTCATAAGCTGGGTCACCCTAAATTCTAATGGAAGTTTCCAAGGGTAGACAGGGGCTTATTTCCTAAAGGCAAGATCTTGCTTAGACTGGATTCTGTTAGTAAGATTTCCTAGTTGGGTGGAGTCCCATCCAAGATAAAAAACCCTGAGGATTTGGGCAGTCTCATCTATCAGCAATGTCTTGAATGGTTTAGCAATGGCTAAATAACCTATAGGGACTGATTTCTGAATGAAGAAATAGAAAGGATAAACCTTAGTCCTAATTTAATAATTGGTTATTAATATAAAAGAGAAATAAACATTTCTCTCATTAGCATTGGGCTTTTCATGGGTAAGCATATAATGCCACCAGGAATGATGCACAGGCTCACATGTTAATGTTTGGTTAGGAGACATGACAGCATATTGATCTATGCCTTGGAGTCTTAGGGAGATAGGAAAGTTATGGAGACTCAACCAGAATATCACTTGATTGAGAGGTCATTTGAAACAGTGGCTATCCACTTATTGCATCATATTAGAAAAACTCAAAGAGAAACAAGTAGCAAGCAGTATGGCACTCATGTTCACCATTTAGAACTCCAGTGAAGAGATAGAGTGCTGCTGATAGTAAGTACTGCTAAGAAATCTTGGTATCCAGGGAAAATACACGATATCATCATGGTAAAGAGCAATTGTACATCAAATCGTTGAAAGACTGGATAAGCTACTTGCCTGAAAATATCCCTAAAGAATTGTTGAACCACTGCAAAGATGATGCCTCATGACCACCTGTTTCCCTTGGCAACTGTGAGGACAGGAATGATGGAAATTCAAGAAAGACAATGTAATTGTCCATTTACCAGAATTTTTAAAAAAAGGAAATTGCATGGTGATTGTTGTTGCTGTTTGTCCTCCATTTTTGAAAAGGACCAATGACATCATGGGATGATGTCTTGACTTTTGTGTGAATTGGATTTAAGTGAGGCAGAGCTGCTCAAAGTCATCAGCCTCACTCTCTTTCCCGCAGTCATCAAAGTCCAGTGGCAGGGCAAAAATCAAGATGAATGGCGGTGGCCCGGGATGCAGTGGATGACCTTGGCATCTTCAATGTCTGACCAAACTCTTAAGACCCACAGAGCCTGTTTCAGCTGCCTTCATGGCCATTGAAACAAATTGTCATCCATCCATTCTGCAGGTGGAAGTCTTCACATGCTTGGGGTAGATGCACCTCTAACTCACTGTAACCTGGTGCCTAATTCACCTAACATGGGACATCCTTGAGAGACCTTTGGAGCATGTCTAGTTTGCCCAACATGGAAGTCCTCTACCATATGGGTAGGGTAGCCTCCTTTGATTAACTGTTTGCATCTTTAAAACTAACAAGACTTTCCCAGTTTTAGAAGGAATTAGACACATATGGAGATCCTAGTTTATTCACAGTGTGGACACTACAAACTGAACCAGTGAGAGGAGAAGGACTTCCTTTCCCTTCTTCCCCCCTCCCCTTTTTTACTCTAGCTCAGGGAAATGGGCCTGTGGGTGTCTGTTTCTGTTTTGTGTTTTTTGATCTCCTCAGTTTCCAGTGCTGGAGGTGATCCCCAGTGGACCAGGAATTCGAGCCATGGGGACCTTGGAGCCACAATTGTAGAGGTGGTGATGCAGCCAGCAATGCTGACATGGAAGTCCTGAGAAGCCAAGGTGCCTGGTACTTAAGCCCAAGGTGGAGTTTGGACTTGAAACTGGAACTGTGATCTACAGGAATCAAGCTGAGATATGAACCTCTTCCCCTTCTGATTCTGGGAGACTGAGGTAGTGCAGGGGCCTGGGGGAAGCAGGATTATTCCTCTCATGTGCTGAGGGAGGAGGTTTGTATATTTATGATTATATCTTCTGACGTAAATATTTCAGTATTAAAAACTAAAAACAAACAAAACAGCTCAGGCGCTACCCTAGTGAAGCATTTTTCTTTTGCTGGTCATCCTCCTCATTACCTTGTAAAATTTTGCAAATATTTGTAAATATTTACAAAATATATAAACATTGTAAAAAGTTTTGTAAATATTGTCTATGTGGTCTACATTGCTTATTTTGTAAATACTGCACGTGTTGTCTTGCCAGCTCCTTGAGGGCAGAGACTTTGGTTTTTGTCTTTATATTTCCTAGCATGGCATCTGGCACATTGTAGATGCTTAACTTCTTTTGATTTGTTGATTGGTAGAGGAAAGAGTGCTGGGTATGGAGTCAAAGGATCCATGATTTGGGGCTAGTCATGCAGCCTTCTAGACCTCAGTTTTATCACCTATA
Source organism: Phascolarctos cinereus (assembly GCF_003287225.1). Taxonomy (NCBI): domain Eukaryota; kingdom Metazoa; phylum Chordata; class Mammalia; order Diprotodontia; family Phascolarctidae; genus Phascolarctos; species Phascolarctos cinereus. The sequence goes on along the minus strand of NW_027555847.1, from coordinate 395,274,224 downwards.
TAACGTAGGAGTTGGAGGGAATGACTTCAGATGCTTTGTAATGTGTACCTACAGTTGTCTCTGTCTGGGGTGATATGCAGGGACTAAAATTTTTTGTACTTGAGGGAAAGAGGTGAGGCAATGGGGTTTGAACAACATAAGTGATCTTCAAATTATTATTTTGTTTAAACTTCATATCATGCTTTCTCAATATTCAATTTCCCAATAGGGAGAATCGGACTGTTACACCCCTCAAGTAGAGGAGTCATCTTGTAGCCTTCAAGGACCCTAAGTAATTTTGCTTCTCAGATCCCTTTGATAATAGGTATGATAAAAGGGATGAAGAATATCCAGGAAGAACGAATTTTCTTCAACTATCTAAAGGAACAGCTACTGCTTTTCTTTTAGTTTGGTTCTCTTGTCGTTTGTCCTTTGTTTTGGAGAGGACCAATGACATCATGGAGTGATGTCTTCACTTGTACTTGAAGTGAGGCAGAGTTGCGCAGTCATCAGCCTCACTCTCTCTTCCAGAGTCATAGAAGGCCAGTGCCAGGACAAAAGTCAAGAGAACTGGTGATGGCTTGGGATGCAGCAGTTGACCTTGGCATCTTCATTGTCTGACCAAGTTCTAGGAGCCCTCCCCCACCTCTCAGCACCTGCTTCAGTTGCTTTTATGGCTATTGGAGCTAATTGGGGTCATCTTTTCACTCCATGCTTGGGGTAGACATCCCCCCCTAACTCACTGACAGGTTTGAAGTCCGTTGGTTATCCTCAACCTGGTTTAGCTTGTCTGCTGAGATAGTTTTACCAGCATGTGGTCATTGCACGTGCTATAGCTTCTTGGAGTCACAGGTGAGAGGTGGGTGACAGGTAGAAACCAAAGTGCTGGAAATGTACAGCTAGAGGTGAGGAGATTAGATCAGGAGGTACAGTTGACTTAGTAGTCCATCAACCAAGCCACTGAAGTAACACAGAAAATACCTGGACAAGGGGACCATAGATTCTCTTCAAAGCCTAGGTAGGGCACTAGGTCCCTAGTCCATTTATCCTCTATCAAAGGCTAGCTATACCTTGAGCCTTTATGTGGTGGCTGCTGAAGTTATCTTTCCTTCTACATCAGAAAACAGATTCTCCTCTTTCTTCCTCAGAAAGGTAAATAAGGTTTCATTTAATTTATATTGGTTACTTCTCACTTGTGTTTAGCTTCATAAATGAGCTAATCTTGGTGTCCTGAGACCCAGACTAAACTTACACTGATTTCCAAAGGGCCCCACACAGCTTTTAGTCTGTGTCTGAGATCCCAGTGACAGCAGTGGGGGTTTGGTTGGGGTATTGAGTGTACTTCCATGGATTTGATGCTTTTTCTGTTGAAAAACTGAGCTGATTAGAATTGTCTTGAGCTGATTGGAACACCATCTCTGAAGAGGCGCATCCTCAGCTCTGATGTTTCTTCCCTGAACCAAAGCAATAGATAAATAATTCAGAAAAGAAAGAACAAAAGTTGCCCTTTCCTTTACATCCTCTGTCAGCTGGGTAAGTTACATTTTGGCAATGGAAGAGAGAAGAAGCCAGTCTGGTCTGCCTGCTGCCCTCATTAATTCCCTTTTTCCAATCAGATTTTCCAAACCTGCATCGCATCTTTTTAGGGCTTTAAGATCTAGAATCTGAAGAAAATATGAATAACAATTATGATTTTAAAAGCCCACACAAATAATACCAGTTAGTCTGATTCTGTACGTGTTCTTCCCTGACGCTTGCCCCTCCCAAGAACATACACTCTCTTAACTCTAATTGGAGTTGATAGAAGTAGACTAGCTTAATAATGTAGCCTAGAAGAGACAGTGTAGCATAGTGCATGGAGGACTGCCCTTAGAGGAAGGAAGATCTAGGTTCCAATCCTACCTCTGACATACCCATGCCATGGGCAGTTCCCTAAGACTATGTTACCAATCTGCATCACTGGTGAGAGTTTACATATTGGGAATTCCATATATCGATGAAATCACAGATCTAGACTAAATAAATGCATGCATATGCTATTGTTGAGTTGTATCTGATTCTTTGGGATCCCATTTGGGGTTTTCTTGGCTGATACTGGAGTAGTTTGCCATTTCCTTTCCAGCTCATTTTCCAGATGAGGAAACTGAGGCGACCAGGGTTAAATGAATTGCCCAAGGTCATACAGCTACTAAGTATCTGAGGCCAGATTTGAACTGTCCTCCTGACTCTAGGCCTGGTGCTCTTCTATCCACTGCCACACCCACCTGGCCAAATGCATATGTAGGGAGTGTCAAATTGATTAAAGAAGACCCTTGTTGGTACAATACTGTCCTCAAGCATATGAGATGATTGAAAGGGCTGGGCTATATCAAGCCTGAAAAGTACCCTAGATCCTGTTTCTCCAGTGTATGTGTCTAGGTTCCTAGACCTGTTGCTATCTGGATCAAAGTGTAACATGGAACTGGGCACAGACCCCACAGAAGTTGAAGAGTATTAGAACAAAGTTCTGCTATGTAGGCAACTACTGAGGCATTCTCTTCTCACCTATGGAGCTCTCAGAACAGGTTCAAGGTTTTCTATGAGTCCACATCTATTCAAAAGGATAACTCACACCTATCCACTGATGTTTGCTTTTTCTTATGGGTGTTCAAGGAGGGCTGGCACTTCTGGTGTGAGGGCTTGCCAACAGCCCTTTTCGGGACTGCTCTTCCACCTACACCCGACTCTAACCTGCGGCTCTAAGAAGCTGTAGCATGCACAGCAGCCACACCCTGGTAAAAGCATCTAGGCAGATGGGCTAAACAAGACTGAAGGTAACCAATCAGGAACAAGCCTGTTGCTGAGTAAGGGGAATGCCTATCCCAAGCATGTGAAAGCTTTCCGCAGTGTAATGGGCATATGAGAACAATTTGTTTCAGAGGCCATTGAAGATGGCCAAAGCAGGTGCTGTGGAGTCCTTAGGGATGGGTCGGACATCTGAAGATGCCAAGGTCATCCACTGTATCTTGGGCCATCACTAGTCATCTTGACTTCTGTCCTGGCACTGGATTTCAATGACTTTGGAGGAGAAAGTGAGGCTGGTAGCTTTGTGCATCTCTGTCTCCCTTAAATCACCCTGTGATGTCATTGGTCCTCTTCAAAAACAGAGGACAAATAACAGGGTCAGGTCAGTCAATCATGTAGCATTTATCTGCTATGTTCCCAGCATTGAAGATACAAAGAAAAGCAAAAGACATTGCCTGCTCTCAAAGAGTTTACAATCTAATGTCAGGGAAAGGTCATAATTAATTCATAAGACAAGCAGTTAATGAGATGGAAGATATACAAGAGAACATTCCCTTCTGCACATTCGTCCAGAAACAGACACAACATCATCAGTGAGGAGAGTGAGCTGGGATCATAGATATGGGAACTTTGGGCAGAGGAGCAAGTCACACCTTCCAAGCTGCAGGATCACCCGTATTTTCTAGTGATGTCATCCACTTCTAGGCCTGTCTGCCTTCTCCCACCCTTTTTGATACGGAGGCCGTCTATGCCTTCTGTTGCACAGCTGGTCCTGTGATCTCAGTGTTGCTCAGGTAACTGCTGGGCACGTAGGCTCTGCTGAGCATTGCTTCTTGCTGTCATCTTCTGGGCTCATCTCTTTAAGGCCATATAGGCTATGTCAGCTTCAGCCTGAGACTCCAGGCTGCTGAAAACAATGGGTCTCTTTCTAAAATATAGAGCTTTTTTTAATGCATAAAATAAAACACATAGGATCATAAAGAAAGCCAATTATATTGAACTACAAACTATTTTTAAAAAAATTTTATTAATTTATTTTGATTTAACAATCACTTCCATATGCTTTTGAGTTGAAAATTTTTCTCCCCTTTCCTCCCCCCCAACCCTACCCAAAACGGTGCACAATCTGATATAGGCTTTACATTTACATTCCTATTAAACATATTTTCACATTAGTGAAGTTGTAAAGTAAAAATTAAAACCAATAGGAGGAACCATCAGAAAGATGAAACAAAGCTCAACAAAAGGTAAAAATAAGTGATAGCGATTCGACTTCCATAGTTCTTTCTTTGGATGTGGACAGCATTTTCCATCCCGAGGCTTCTGGAGATGTCTTAGATCCTTGTAATGCTGAGAAGGGTTCAGTTTAACAATATTAGTCATTGCATAACATGGCTGTTATTGTGTACAAAGTCCTCTTGGTTCTGCTCACTTCACTCAGCATCAGACCATATAAGTCTTCCCAGGTTTTTCTGAAGTCAGCCTGTTCATCATTTCTTATAGCACAATAGTATTCCATTACATTCATATACCGCAACTTGCTCAGCCGTTCCCCAATTGATGGGCATCTTCGCGATTTCCAATTCTTTGCCACCACAAAAGGAGCTGCTATGAATACAAACTATTTAAAAATAATAAATTTACCGACCCCAGCCTAAAAACCTTTTGCTACAATAGAGTGGCTAGAAGTACTTTGGAGAGGAGCTCACAGCTCTTTGGTAACAGCCACCACACCCAGCTAACTAAAGTTGGCATAGTGTCTCCAGGCTAAGCTTGGATCTTTCTTTTTCCACTCCCACATCTGGGTGGAGATCAAAGCTCTGCATTACAGATAACTATCTAGCTTAAGGTTAGACACTCACAGATTTCCCAAGGTCCTCTCAGGCTTCTGTGCAAAAGTACTCTAGTCAAAAGCAAAAGATGAGTTTAGGAAGTCATACTTCTCTGCCACCTTCTTGTCTTGATGTTTATGCTTAACTGTAGGCATTAAAGCCTGATTACTTTGGTGCTATATTTTGGCCAGAGAAAAACTTCAATCTCCCTACAGGTATGTACAACAACAACATATGCATAGAAGTTTACTCTTTCTGGTAGCAAAGTACTATGTAAACATGTTAGGTGCCAACTGATTGGGCTGAAAAAACGACAACCACAAACATGGTATTGGTTGTAGTTTTTTTTTTTTCTTAAGGCAATTGGGGTTAAGTGACTTGTCCGGGATCACGCAGCTAGTGTTAAGTATTTGGTCTGAGGTCGGATTTGAACTCAGGTCCTCCTGACTTCAGGGCTGTTGCTCTATCCACTGCTGCCTACCTAGCTGCCCCTGGTTGTTGTCCTTTGTTCTTGAAGAGGACCAAAATGATATCACTATGTTCAGGTCAAGGTAAAGTGGGTCTGACTGTGGCAGATCAGACCAATATGAGCTCTAAAGGCTCCGCCACGGGTCGGGCACAAATAGTCCATATGAGTATTTGAAGTGGAGATGTCTCTAAATTTGCACATTCACATTTCTTTTGAGCCGTTGCAATTCTGCTTCACTCAGAGCACAGCGCCTTCTTTGATGTGAGCACACCATGCCTGTGTCAGTGTGCCCCATATCTCATATTGATTCTAAAGTTTTCAGAGAGATCTTGAGAGTGTCCTTGTATCACTTCTTCTGACCTCCATGTGAGCACTTATCTTGTGTGAGTTCTATATAAAATAGTCTTTTAGGCAAATGTACATTTGGCATTTGAACAATGTGGTCAGTCCATTAAAATTGCACTCTCTGAAGCAGAGTTTGAATGCTTGGCAGTTCCGCTCAAGAAAGGACCTCAGTGTTCAGTACCTTATCTTACCAGGTGATCTTCAGAATCTACCTAAGACAATTCAAGTACTAGAATGTAATGGAATATTAATGTGTGAAATAAGAAATGATGAATAGGAGGAATTGGGAGAAGCATGGGAAGATGTATATGGATAGAAGCAGAATGAAATAAATGGGATCCAAAGAATGGTATAAACAATTATTCCAATAATGTAAGTGAAAAGGTAATTAAAAAGAAATAAGTAACTGAAAAATCAGTGATGGTTCCATGGCACCTATAATGAATTACTCCTTCCACCTCATGGCAGTGAAACAAAGTGAATACATCATTGTCGGAGGTGGGTTGAACATATAGTCCTTTGGTTTAATTGTTTTTCTTTTATAGTAAGAGTCTGAAATCATTCTCCTGGAGGGAGAACTGCTATATGGCCTCTCTGAGTTCTAGGGGTACGCCTGAGGGGCTGGAAGTATCCATCTTCAATGTTATCAGCTCAAGCCCCCATTCTGGTGTGTTCTCCCCAATACTAAGCACCCTGGATGTTTCCCCCAGTTTCATTCAACCAATTAACAACAAATAACTTTTACAAAGGGATATTCACTGAAATGATATAGCAAGAAGAGAAGTTACAAATACTTTCCCCCAACACCCGAGGGGGTGCTTTCCCCTATAACACCTTGGTCTCTAGCACTAGTGACCACAAACTGAAGGCATTTCCTACCACATTCACTTCCCAAAGTGACATAGTTGATGGGTGGATGAGTCTGTGTCTCCGCTACCACTGGACTGGGTCAAGCTCAGGCCTTTGCTCTTTACTCTCTGGTTTCTAGCAAATCCCAGAGTAGACTCTGGCTCTTGGACTTGTAGGAGCTTGCCATGCTCTTTTCAAAGTTCACAAGTTTATAGCTGTCTCTAATACTCTTTCGCCTATAGGTAGGGTAGAAGAAATGCAAAAGACGCCAAGACTGGAGGACCAGAATCATGGGCCCCACATGATGGCCCCAGATGGGGAGGGCTCAGGCGTATATCGTTGGAGCACAGTGGATGGAGGGCTGACTTCATCAGCTTGCTCTCCACGTGGAGGGGCTGGTAGCTTGCTTCTGGGAAAGTCGTGATGATGCGAGTTTGGAGAAACAGTGGAGCACATGTGGGCACTCTGTAATTAATTCTAGTGAGCTAACTACATGTTCAAGAGGAGGCTTGTTGTTTGGCTACAGAAGCATTCAAAAATGCCTGTCAACTGTAGCTATTTCTCTTGGCCTCATTTAGCCACTTTTTTTACTCACAGTATCCAGTGTGAGACAATACTGTACGGAGAAAGGCTTTTCTCCCTTCTGAGGCTATTAGGCTTTGTGAAGAAAGGCCTTGGTCTTTGGCCTCTCTGTTTTGTTTTTCTTTTTCAGGTGAAGGAGATTGAAGCCTCTAGGACCTTGGGAGTTCAAAAGGTCAGGCGAGTACTTCAATATCCCAAGATTCAGAATCTGGGTTCTAGAGTCAGTGCATCAGTACTCTAGTGTTCTGGATTTCCAGAACCTGGGTTTCAGAATAAGTATATCATCAATGCCACCAGGAGTGACCTTGGGAATGACCTTGAGGACCCCAGACTAGTGGTAGCCAAGACAAGGACTAGTCTGTTTTTTTTTTTATCATGATTTTCAGGTAGTCCAATAATTTTTATATTGTCTCTCCTGAGTCGATTTTCCAGGTCGGTTGTTTTACTGATGAGGTATTTTACATTTTCATCTATTTTTTCATTTTTTTGTTTCTGTTTGACTGAGTCTTGCTCTCTCATAGAGGGCATTAGTTTCCACTTGTCCAATTCTAGTTTTTAACAGATTGTTTTCTTCTGTTAGTTTTTGTACTTCCTTCTTCAACTGGCCAATTGTGTTTTTTAGGGACTTGTTTTCTTCAGTGTACTCTTCTGTTAGTTTTTGTCCTTCCTTCTTCAATTGGCCAATTGCGTTTTTTAGGGACTTGTTTTCTTCAGTGTATTTTTTTTTCCAACTGGCCAATTGTATTTTTGAAGGACTCTTTTACCTCTCTCATTTGACTATTAAAATCCTTCTTGAGCTCTTCTAAGAAGGCTTTTTGGGCTTCAGACCAGTTCATATTCCCTTTTGTTGTTGCAGATGTGGGTTTGTTGACAATGTTGTCCTCTTCAGAATTTCTGTCTTGATCTTCACTCTTCTCATAATATGAATCTATGGTATGTTTCTTTTTACTCATGCTGTTTCTTTATTCCCTGGCCTTTAAAGAGATTGAGCTCTCCTGCTGGGGCACAGAGGGTACTGACCCAAGCTTCTTGTGTTGGGAGCCTAGGTCTTGGTCATTGGCTTTGTGTGCTGGGGCCTCTTATGCTGGGAATTGGAGGCTGTAGGTTTCTGGCAGCTTACCTTGTGTTGGGCTGGAATCAGCAAGGCTGGAACTTTCAGGCAATTCTAGGTTGCCTGCTTTTCCTTTCCTTTAGCTTTCTTCAGCTCCTTTTAGATGGCTGCTGCAGGATGTTTATCTGCCTGGGGCCCCCTGCAGTGTTGTCTCCCTCGTTTTCTGCTAATGCACCGGGATACTCCTTTGTGGTGGAGTGCCGAGGCTCCTGATGGTTTTCTGAGCTGGTTTCCACTGGTTCCCCCCACCCTCACTGAGGCAGTAGGAGGTCCAGGTGTTGGTGTTTGCCTGCTCTACCACCTGGGCTTCAGGATTTCTTCACAATTGGAGGCTTCAGGGCTCCTACAGCTCAGCTGGTGTTGGGTTGGAATCAGCAAGGCCGGGGCTTTAGGAAGCCTTTAGGCTGTTTTCTTCACCTCCTTTCAGATGAATGCTGCAGGGTACTTGTCTGCCTGGGGCCCCTTGTAGTTCTGCCTCCCTTATTTTTGCTGAGGCACTGGGAGACCCATTTTCTGGGCTACTGCACTGCTGCTCCTCGTCTTTCTTCTATTTCAGGTGTTCCAGGGTTTTTTTTTTTCTGGGGTGATATTTTCTGGGTTTTCAGAGGTTGATAGGGGAGAGTGAGAGCGACGACCTTTTCACTCCCCCATCTTGCTTCCGGAAGCAGAACCGACAAGGACTAGTCTGGAAGGAACACTGTTTTGGATATGAACTTGGTGCAACCAATGCTTTGTAGAAACTGGGCTAAGTTTTGAATCTACCCCCACTAGAAACAGAGGTAGTGTAGGAAAAAGTATACCCCTGAGATGCTGGGGGGAAGTGTTTGGATTTTGTTCTTGCTATTTCTTTGAAGTTAGTATTCCTTTGTAAAAGCCACTTTCTGCTGCCACCTCATTACCAGGCTCTGGGAGATTTCCACTTCCTGCTGCTGCCTCATAGCCAGCCTCCTCTGGTGAGAAGACCTCAGGCTGAACACTAGTGCCTTGTGCCCGCAATCTCCTGCTGGGTGCAGCTTGTACCCTGAGGGAAGGCAACAAGGGGCCCAGCCAGGCATCTTCCGTCTGCCCCAAAGCAATGCATTCCATCTGTGCCAGCACAAGGCAGCTTCCATCTCCTGCTGCCAGCCCAAACTCCCCCCTGGGGTGTGGAGAACTGAGGTGCAAAGAAGAGCAAGGCTTGCTTTGACTCCAGGCCTCCCACCTTCTGCTGTAACTGTCCTTTGATAAAGGAAGAGGATGAGGAAAGTTGGTGGGGAATGGGATTTCTTTTTCCTGCATGTAGGGTCAACTCCTATCTCCAGCTACACCCTTTTCCTGATCAATTTGCAGCCTTTGGAGGTAAGAGAAGGTATGCAGTGGGGCCTCCCATCTGATCAGGTGCCTCCCATCTCATAGTGCACTTGCCTCCAGTATGAGCTGTAGCCTCTGTTGGGTAGAGAAAGGGTTGCCTTCCTCTCAGTGATGGACATTCTCAAACCTAGTCATACCCTTCACATCCCAGTGACTTTGGACTCTCGTAGATCGTCATTCAAAACCCATTCTTCACCTCCTACCACCTGATTCTTCATCCCCCTCAACCTTCCACCCAAAATGACTGCCCCCAGCTCTTTCACTGTGCCTATTCTATAGGCAACACAGTTCCCTTCGTCTCAAATCTTTTCCTCTCCCATCCTTCAGTCTACTAGCTCTTGCTGATACCTAGCAGGGATGGAAAGATCAAATGAGGGATTTTTTTCAGAATGGAGGAGTCATGGGTGTATTTGCAGACTTTAGAGATTGAGCCAGTAGAGAGGGAGAGATTAAAAATAATTCAAAGAGTGGGGATGATAGAGGAGACATTTTCTTGGAGGAGATGGGATGAACTAGTAGAGGGGTTAGCCTTGGTAAGGAATAAGGCCATTTCAATATGCAGGTCATCCCTCTTCTAAATAAACTCCAGTGGCTCCCTATTGCCCCCAGGAGCAAATACAAAATGTTCTTTTTGGCATTTAAAGCCCTTTATAGCCTAGAATCCTGCTACGTTTAAAGTCTTCTTATACCTTACTCCCAAAATGTTCTCTTTGATCTAGTGACACTGGCCTCCTGGTTGTTCCATGAACAGGATACTGCATCTCTCAGCTCTGGGCATTTTCTCTTCTCCCATACCTGGGATGATTTCCCTCCTCTCGTCTGACTACTGACTCCCAGGGGCTTCCTTGGAGTTCCAAATAAAATCACATCTTTTACTGAAAGCCTTTCACAATGTCTCTCTCTCTCTCTCTCTCTCTCTCTCTCTCTCTCTCTCTCTCTCTCTCTCTCTTTATTAATTTGTTTTAAACTTAGATACTAAAACTCAAATACACAATAAGAAAAGAAAAAGAAACATATTATAAACTTAAATACAAAATAAAAGAGAAAAAAAGCATTTCCATATGCACAGCAGAACATGAGAGGATTCAAAATATAAAGCAATAAATTTCCATTTCATGAAAGCCTATATAATAAACATTACACATTGTGTTCAGAGTTGTCCATCTTTTCTTTGCTTCCTTGTGAGTTTTCTTTTGTTCTCTGCTGTACACTTTTTACTTTGTTCTTTTTTACCCCTCTTCCCTCCACTCCCCCAAGGAGGCTACAATTAAGCGTGGATATATTTATATACATGTACATGTATATGCATGTACATATATGTATGTGTCTATATGCATACGTACATGCATAAAATATGGATATACACATACAGATACATATACACATACATACATGCACACATACACACATATACTTAGATATCTATAATCATACTCATATATAGACACATACATTCATATACATCTATGTAAGACCATTCTATACTTGTTTATTCTCTGTTTCTCTGAGGGTGGATAACATCTTCCTTCACAAGCTCAAATCTTTCTGTATTTTTCTAAGTCTACTAACTCATCATTTCCTACACCACGGCAGTATTCCAACTTTATATTGCCTAGTTATTTTAAATTGTCTAAAACTATGTTGATCAATATGGCTGACATATAGTGTAGTTTCCCTATTTTTCTCTTTTGATTAAATCTATTTTAGCTTTAACCTTGTCTAAGATCATGATTACTATCCCAGCTTTTTTCCCCTTAATAAATTCTACTCCTGACTTTAATTTTATGTTTGTCTGTATCTCTTATTTCCTATCCCTCCTGATTCCTCTACTTTACTTCTACCCACTACCTTGCCCTCCTATTACTTAACCTACCTCCTTTCCCCATCCTTTCCCCACCCTTTCCCTTTATCCTCTTGTCTCTATCTGAATTTAGAAGATTTTTTAAAATAGCCTTCCAGATATATGTTATTCCCTCCTTGTCCCATTCCCATTAATCTAGATACCCTTCTATACCTCCTTTTTTCTATTCCCTCACCCTGTTATTTCTTTATAGATTTAGAAGACTTTTATTCCCTTCCAAATGCATATGTTGTTCTCTCTTTACCCCAGATCTGATGTGAGTAGGGTTCCTTCTAAAAATCCCTCCCTTATCTTCTCCCCCCTCCCTATTCTCTTAACCTTCTATATCTTTCTTAATTTAGAAGACTTTTATACCCTTCTAGATCTATCTATCTATCTATCTATCTATCTATCTATCTATCTATCTATCTACCTATCTATGTATTGTTCCTTCTTTAACCCATTCCTGATGAGAACACAGTTCCAGAACTACCAGCCCTCCTCCCCTATCTAATTTCTCTGTGTCAGTTCTTCTTCTTGCACCTAATTTGTATAAGATAATTACTCTTTCTACCTTTTCCTAAATGATTTTACTTTTTAGAATCACATCATACTCAAGTCCACTCCAATCTTTCTTTTGAACTACCCAATTACTAATAACAATCTTAGACATACATTTTACATTTCATCATATAAAAAGTAAACAGTCTGTCCTTATTAAGTCCCTTGTAATTAGTCTTCGATGTATACCTTATATTTCTCTTGGATCTTGTATGTCAAATTTTCTATTAAGTTCAGGTATTTTTGTAACAACATTCTAAAAGTCTGGCAATTCATTGAATGTTCATTTTTTTTTCATTCAGAATTATGCTTAACTTTGCTGGGTATGATATTTTTGGCTGCAGCCCCAGTTCTTTTCCTTTTCAATATATAGTGTTCCAAGATCTGCTGTCTTTTAATGTCATTGCTGCTAGGTCTTGTGTGAGTCTAATTATGGCTCCATTACATTTGAATTTTTTTTTGGCTGCTCATAGCATTTTCTCCTTGAGCTGGGGATTTCAAAATTTAACTATGATATCACTGTAGATTTTCCTTGTAGAATCTCTTTCAGGTGGTGATCAGTGCATTTTTTTCTATTTCTACTTTCCTCTCTTGTTCTAATGCTTCAAGATAATTTTCTTTAATTATTTCTTGTATTATTGTATTAAGGGCCTTTTATTTTATCATAGCTTTCAGGTAGTCTGATTATTCTTATGTTTTCACTTTCTGATCTATTCTTTAGTTCAGTTGTTTTTCTTATGAGATGTTTCACATTCTCTTCTATTTTTTCATTCTTTATATCTTGATTTATTATTTCTTGATTTCTTATAACTTGGCTGCCTTCCTCTTGCCCAATTCTAATTTTCAAGGAGTCATTTCTTCCCGAAGATCCTGGATCTCCTTTTCCAGTTGGTTGACTTTCTTTTCATGATCTTCTTGTTTTTCTTGTATTTTTCTTATTAAAAATTTTTTTTTTTCCATCAGTCTCATTGATTTTTAAAGTCTTTTTAAAGTTCTTCTATGAATTCTTTTTGGACAAGGGACCATTTTATATTATTCTTTGGGATTGGAGAGGCTTTTTTTGCTTCAGTAACCTCCTCCGAAGATGAACCTTAGTCTTTATTCCCATGGTACCTTTCTATGGTTGGGTTTTTTTTGCTCCTTTGCCTGCTCATTTTTAAAATTTGTAACAACTTATTATGTAATCACCTCTAGTCCTGGAGTATGGAGGATGGTACCTCTGGCCTCAAATCCTCCTCTAGTTCTCCTCTCTGGCCCAGAACTGAAACCAAGAACTCTGCCCTTCTGTAAGTACCCACAACCATGGCATCCTGCCCCATTGCTTTTGCTGTGCACTGGGCATATGCTGGTTCCTTTTTGCCCAGGACTGAGTCTCAGTAGCACAGCTGGACCTGGAATCCTTTATCAGCAGAAGTCCCTTCAATCTTCCCCTGCTCTGATGCCAGACTCCCCACACTGTCCAGGAGGTGAGAATTCCTGTGGCTGGGGCCAATGCTATTTCCCAACCCAGAAAACCAGGGCTCACTGCTTGCTGCTTCAGTAGAACTAGACTGGAGGTGTTTATACTTTGCAGGGACCAAACCTTGGCCATGGGATTTTTCTTTGCATCTTCTCTGGTTGTCCAAGGAAGACCACTGTTCTGCCTTAACTCTTGTTTATTTTTTACTGCTCTCCATTTGCCCCAAGACCCTATTTTGTCTTGTTTGTGGGGAAAATCTGGAGAGCTTGGAATTATCTGACCTCCTCTGCCATCTTTCTAGAAGCCTCCTCCCAATGGCTCTTAATTCTAGTGCCTTCCATCTGTTAATTATTTCTTATTTATCCTTTACATAGCTTTTGCTACACATATTTATTTGCATATTATCTTCCCTATTAGATTATAAACCCCTTCACCCTAGGGACTTTTTGCCTTTTTTTTTTTTAATCCTCAGTACTAGTGCCTGGCACAGAAGAGCGGCTTAATAAATGTTTATTGATTGATTGATTGTTAAGTGGCTAAATGAAACTATGGTACTAGTCGCAGAGATTCCCCCTCTCACTTCCCCTCCCCACCCAAAAAGGAGGAGAAATAGCAAAGCCAGTGGAGGCTCAAGTCAATGGCAATAGAGAAGAGCTACCCCATCAACCTCTCAGGGTACCCTAGAACTCAAAGAAGCTCAAAGAAGGGGAGGAGAGTAAGACTATCTCACTACCTAAATGCAATGACATATTATTTTGCCAAAAGAAATGATTTCAAAGAATCCTGGAAAGTAGGATGTGACACAGAGTGAAGTAGGCAGAACCTAGAGCAAGAAAAGGAGAAGGAAAAGGAGAAGGAGGAAGAGGAGAAATAAAGAAGAGGACACAAATAGAACAACCTTTATCACTACAGCTATCCTTTTAACACTATTAAAAGGAAAAGTTTGGACCAGATGACCCTATATACTAATCTCATTCTAACTTACATCTTAATTATTTGCACTGCTATTTCACCCTACCTCCCCCCCCATCTATAAGTCCATAGAGAACAAGTACTGTATCGTTTTTCATCTTTGTAAACTCAGCACCTATAGATGAATCATTAAGTGGAATCTAAGACCCCTTCCAGTTCTCACATTTTCTGTTTCTGCATTCCATTGATGAAATCACTCCTGCCCCCCACCCCAAAACAACAGTTTCATACACTAATAGGGCATGATTGGTCTAACATGTATTAGTCTTGTCTTCAATGCCTCTGTCATTAAAAGATTCTACTGTGCTTTTATATGATCTGAACTTAAGACGAATTATGGGACAGAAAATATATGTTGTATTTTTTTCTTTTAAATGGGATGTCATTAAGCAAATGCTGAATTTTGAAAATAGGCGTTGTCTTCAGTGAAGAAAAATGTATTTGTGAAATGAGGTTTTGAAATTTCTAAAGAAAG